>NC_060192.1:16234984-16432484 GCF_021184085.1 Oncorhynchus gorbuscha
AGGACACTGTCACGATATCAGCATTGAGATATTGATACCAAAAAAGAAAGTACAAAGCAGACAACTCCATGGTCCTTTAAAACCAATTTTTGTAAAATATTGTGTGCTACATCAAAATAAACAAATGTGACAACATAAGTCAGTTTTTACCAAGATTACGAATGTTTTCCTTAAAAATTATGCTCACTTCATATTTTGTTTCCTTTTTTCCCCCTAACTTCCTAGTATCCCAATATTAGTAATGTGACAACATGGGTGTGGGTGTCTTTCAAGTTATTAGTCGTATGTACCTGATACACATGGTATACATCGTCCAACAACATGCTTACTTGCAGGGTCCTTCGACAATGCTACAACAATAAGAAACAAGAAAAGAATCTGAACATAAAGTAAATGGCAGTAAGATTTCTGCAGAAGTATAATACATTAAGACACAAGTAAATCAGTAGTTTTCACAATTTTACAAGAATCATAATTTGACCCAGACAACTGGCAATGGAGCAACATTTGATATTCCATTATGTTAGGAAGGTGAAGAACAGAAACGCCTAACTGGTGAGTGGGTGGGGAGTGGGTGGGGAGTGGGTGGGGAGTGGGTGGGGAGTGGGTGGGGAGTGGGTGGGGAGTGGGTGGGGAGTGGGTGGGGAGTGGGTGGGGAGTGGGTGGGGAGTGGGTGGTGAGTGGGTGGGGAGTGGGTGGGGAGTGGGTGGGGAGTGGGTGGTGAGTGGGTGGGGAGAGACGGGAAGAGGGAGAGACAGTTCTGTGACAGACCCAGGCGTGGTCAGTTCTATCTCCCATTTGGTGACCATAGATACCCTGTTAACGGCTATGACGTCCATCTACATAAAATAATACATGCTAGTGGCGGCAGACTCAGTTCAGTCTAAACGAGGCCAGTTGTATACACTTAGCCCAAACGCAGTAAACAGGGCACATGCAGTAAATGCCTCGGCTCTTTTTACAGGCTATTGACCTTAATGAGATGTCCTGCAGATGTTTCTAGGTCTGGGAGGGAGAGGGCCTGCCTGTCCAGAGGTAGAGAGAGAGAATGGTTATGAGCATATGCTAGGAGACTAGGAGCTGGAGCGGAGGAGCCACTGGTTGATTTTCTTTGTGTCTAAGTAGATCCAGATGCAACCAGAATAGCAGAAAAACTGAAGAATAGAGATCTTCCGTTTCTAGGCAATTTCTCACACGGAATAGCCTTCATTTCTCAGAGCAAGAATAGACTGACGAGTTTCAGAAGAAAGTTGTTTGTTTCTGGCCATTTTGAGCCTGTAATCAAACCCACAAATGCTTATGCTCCAGATACTCAACTACCGTAATTTCCGGACTATAAGCCGCTACTTTATTCCCACACTTTGAACCTCGCGGTTTATACAATGACGCGGCTAATTTATGGATTTTTCCCGCTTTCACAAGATTCATGCCGCCAAAAAAAACTGAGCACCGTCACATAATGTGACGTAAATCGAGCGCGCTCAAACTTCCCATCATTCTGATTAAGGTAGTAATTTTGTCACCCTCATCATGGCAAAGACACGGAGAAATGCATATGATGCAGCTTTCAAGTTGAAGGCGATAAAACTGGCTGTTGAAAAAGGAAATAGAGCTGCTGCACAGGAGCTTGGCCTTAATGAGTCGATAAGACGTTGGAAACAGCAAAGTGAGGAACTGACTCAGTGCAGAAAGACAAAAGCTTTCAGAGGGACGAAAAGCAGATGGCCCAAAGTATTTGCAGCCACACGACATCAGTGTAAATCGTGCATTTAAGGTGGCGCTCCTTGTTCAGTGGGAGGCTTGGATGACAAGTGGGGAGAAATCCTTCACTAAAACGGGCCGCAGGCGAAGAGCATCTTATGGTCAAGTCTGCCAGTGGGTCCTGACAGCGTGGAGCATTGTCAAAAAATCCACTATCATCAACGGGTTTCGAAAGGCTGGACTGCTGCGTGTTGAAGGGGCAGCATGAGCTCAGCGGGGTATTTGCCTCCGGATGAAAGTGACGAGAGCGACAATGAAAACGATCCAACATCGGATGAAGCAATTCTGAGGCTATTCAACTCAGACACCGAAGGAGATGACTTCAGTGGTTTCAGTGCACAGGAGGAGGAAGATAGTGACCAATGACTTTCTTGGTAGGCTACTGTTTTCATTTTTGTTACAAGCCGTGTTTTGTTAAAGCCTATTTATTTTTGTTACAGGCCGTGTTTCGTTTGAAGGCTGTGTAAAGTTCATTTGTTTCAATGTACCGGTAGGCACCCGCGGCTTATTTATGTACAAAAATACATATTTTAATAATTCAGTGGGTGCGGTTTATATTCAGGTGCGCTTAATAGTCCAGCAATTACGGTAGTCTAAAGAAGGCCAGTTTTCAGCTATGCTAACATAATTGCAAAAGGGTTTTCTAATGATCAATTAGCCTTTTAAAATGATTCACTTGGATTAGTTAACAAAATGTGCCATTGGAACACAGGAGTGATGGTTGCTGATTTACCTTTAACTAGGCAAGTCAGTTAAGAACAAATTCATATTTTCAATGATGGCCTAGGGACTGTGGGTTCAGGGGCAGAACGACAGATTTCTACCTTGTCAGCTCAGGGATTTGAACTTGCAACCTTTTGTTTACTAGTCCAATGGTCTAACCACTAGACTACCCTGCCGCTGATAATGGGACTCTGTACACCTACCTAGATATTACATTTTTCTTTTTTTTATCAGCCGTTTCCAGCTACAAACGTCATTTACAACATTAACAATGTCTACACTGTATTTCTGATCAATTTGATGTTATTTTAATGGACAAAAAAAAAATGTAATTTTCTTCCAAAAATAAGGACACTATATAAGTGACCCCAATATATAAAAATTGGAAGCCATGAGCAAAATGGACATTTGTGGCCCCAGCATTCCAATAGGGGACAGAGGCATTAGGATTAAACATGCTGTGACTGGAAGGAATTTCTATCACAAGATGGAATTCACATCATAGGTAACAGGCTGTCCATAGAGAAAACAACAGCTGTGCTGCAGGCCTAGGCCAGGGCAGAGGGGAGGCAAGGTGGCAGAGAGAGAGAGCTCACACAGTGCATTCCTGCCCCGACTTAGAGCGTGTGTCTGCTCCGAAAAATGGAGGAGCACCAGAAGGAGTAGGGGATGGGGGGGGGGGGGACGAGAGTATAGGGAGAGGGGATGTGGAGCGGGGCAGAAGCTTTAAATCCTTGCTCTCTCTGCTCAGGCGGACTCAGATGAGCTGAGATGCACAGGACTCTGTTGTTTTAAAAGCCGTCCAGAGGGCTCACTGCCGCCCTGCCGGTTAGCACAGCGATGATGAAACGCGCTCCCCTGAGCATATTTCACGCAAGGCTTAAACTTATTCCTCAACTCCGAAGCCAGGCTGCTGGTGAGGTACTCCACCCCCCTGCTCTCACACCTCACCCAGCCCGCCTGCGCCAGAGAGCAGTCACACAGAGGAGCAGAAAGTGAAAATTATGCCAAATAAGATTAATGAAGTATGAAGACGTTACCACGATAACACACAGTTGATATGAAGTTCATAATGGAACATCAACATACATGCCTGTTGTTGTATAGCCTACCTGGAGTTAGAATAAGGTGAGGACAGTATGACCTAACAAAACAAGTACAAGCCATTGACCTGGGCTAAACTATGGGAATCTGAACAATCATCAACCAGCCTTTTACAATGTGTTTATAACAACGGCAAACGCCTCGGCCGACATACCTCTACGATGAAAGGTTCACTGATGATTCAGCCTTGCCCTCAGGCTAGATAAAGACCCATCTGCCCTACAGCCTGCATTAGGTAACTAACAATTGTACCCCAGACAATTAGAAAAGCATGTGTATGCACTGCAAAATGTATACAACGTATTTATTCCATCACTGTTGGCCATTTCTCTAACCCATTAGCAAAGTAGCTCAGTCTTTCAAGTTCCCCCATCTAATTCATGTCACTATCATGACCTTTAGCCAACTCATTCACACGCACTAATGATTGGCTATCGTAGTGATTAGGCCTGGTTTATCATAATCATCATAACCCATGTTAGCTTACATGATCAAACCTCTGAACTCCATAGCCACCAGACCGGTTTCTGCCACTGGGACCAATTGCCTCAGTGGTTCGCTTGATGGTATTTGAGCAAGAAAACAATATGTCTGTCTATAATTGCTATGAAACAAGAGCAAGCGAGGGAGACAAAAGGAAAGTAAGAGCAAGGAACAGAAAGGCGCCTGAGCAAAAGAGAGAGCGAGAAAGACCAAGCTAGCAAATGAGAGGGGGGGGGGGGGGGGGGGTTGCACCAGCTATTTGAGAGAGGAATGCACAGGAGGTCACATTCCTGACTCCACTGCTGTGGCTTGCCCTATGTTCAACTCTCTCTCGCTGCAAAATAGGCAATACTATTCTAGCTGCCTCTGGAGCAACATTAATCACATGTTTATTGTCACAAGCTTCGTTAAAAAAACAGGTGTAGAGCAACAGTAAAATACTTACTTACAGGCCCTTCCCAACAATGCAGAATACAATCAAATATTTGAAATGTAACACGAGGAATAAATACACAATGAGCAACGATAGCTTGGCGATATACACAGGGTACCAGTACTGAGATGATGTGCAGAGGTACAAGGAAATCTAGGTAGATATGTAAACATAGGTAGGGGTAAAGTAACTAGGCAATAGCAGCAGCAGCATATGTGATGTGTGTGTGTGTGTGTGTGTGTGTGTGTGTGTGTGTGTGTGTGTGTGTGTGTGTGTGTGTGTGTGTGTGTGTGTGTGTGTGTGTGTGTGTGTGTGTGTGTGTGTGTGTGTGTGTGTTTATAGAGTCAAAAAGAGTAGATAGTCTGAGTAGCTAATTGGTTAACTCTTTAACACACAAAATGCTTTACACTGGGCCAATTAATGAATAGAAAGGAGGGGTGGATGGGGTGTACAGATAAGACTGGTGTAGAGAACACTGGTGTACAGATAAGACTGGTGTAGAGAACACTGGTGTACAGATAAGACTGGTGTAGAGAACACTGGTGTACAGATAAGACTGGTGTAGAGAACACTGGTGTACAGATAAGACTGGTGTAGAGAACACTGGTGTACAGATAAGACTGGTGTAGAGAACACTGGTGTACAGATAAGACTGGTGTAGAGAACACTGGTGTACAGATAAGACTGGTGTAGAGAACACTGGTGTACAGATAAGACTGGTGTAGAGAACACTGGTGTACAGATAAGACTGGTGTAGAGAACACTGGTGTACAGATAAGACTGGTGTAGAGAACACTGGTGTACAGATAAGACTGGTGTAGAGAACACTGGTGTACAGATAAGACTGGTGTAGAGAACACTGGTGTACAGATAAGACTGGTGTAGAGAACACTGGTGTACAGATAAGACTGGTGTAGAGAACACTGGTGTACAGATAAGACTGGTGTAGAGAACACTGGTGTACAGATAAGACTGGTGTAGAGAACACTGGTGAAGAGGATATGCACCAGATGTCAAAACACCCCATTATGAATGGAGGAGGAAGTGCAAAACAGAGAAAAGCCAAATGAGAGATTTGGCAAGGGCATCCGTGTTCATTCACTGCCTTCAAACTAGGCTACATGTAGGCTAAAGGTGTGTGAACCCTGGGTCCGTGGAGTCTTGAGCTCTACCTATATAGACTGGGACTCAATTTGAAACGTGCAAAAGAGCGTGTTACTTGTGACAACATTTGTTTCAAAACCTCTCATTTGAATTATTTTTTAACTCAAATGTTATGGAGGATAGGAAACAAGGAAAGGAGACCATAAGAGAGTGTTGGTACCACCTGCATGCTGTGAACAGCCCCCTAGAGAGAGGGGACGTGTCAAGCTGACCTTAAGGAGAGATTCACCATCTGTCTACACACAGACATACCTGCTTTAGCCAGTCATCAGCTAGGGACTAAATTGGCTTTGCTGACCACTCCTTTCCAGGTGGTCAAAATGACTCATCGAGGAGGTGTTGCTCAAGCGGGGGCACAAAGGCTGTTACAGAGAATTGACAGTGCAGACTTTAAGGGGAGGGCAAGACGGCCCTCCAACCACCCCCGCAGTGGGACATTCCAACATGGAAACAGATGACATGAGAAATGTCAATATCTACTTACCGGTAAGTTCCACCAGCTAGCCTAACTGTTACAGAACTGTCAAAATAGGCATCAAAACTACATGCCAGCATTAGAATCACAAAACTACATTTCCTTGACCAGTATTCTCTTCACCTTTCAAGAGTCAGAGTTCCCAACATCACATCAAGAGTCATAGTCTACGTATCATCCATCTAAACAGTCAGATAGTAAAACAGTAACAGAGAGTAATGTAGCCTAGTATAGGCCTATTTCCTCTGACAGATCAGAGTGCTCTCTGTCTCTAGAGCTTGGCGACGTGGCCAGGACCAGGCCACCAGGGGCGAAACAGCTGGCCGCAGTGAGCGGCAAATCTTACCAGGAGGCGCCTGCTGCCCCCGTCTTCAGGACCCAAAGGGATCAGGGGGTAGCTTTTGTGTCTAGACTGCACAGATTCCATGAGTTCCAGACAAAAGACAGAGGGGGAAACAATGGGTGACTCTTCCATGGGCCATACATGATGAATGCAGCTGCTAGAACAGCCCAGGTCCCTGGCATAGGACACCAGGAAGTGGGGGTGATATCACAACAAGCCTGCACTAGAGGGGGTAGGCTAACCAATGCTCCTCATATGGAGAGACTGGAGAAGTATATCCCGGCTATCATCAGAAGCAATAGTCTTCCAAATTAGATCATGCTACCTATAATTTAGTGTATTTTACACTAAGTCTATAACATTTGAAAGTTTATTATCTCACTGGCTTATTGACCTAAACCAGGCAAGTAGGCCTGCCTCATTAGATTTTTCCATGGCAGGTGCATTAGTTGGTCTATAAAAGATGTACAACAGCCAGTATGTTTCTTATGTTAGTCGACATGAATCCTGGAAGAGGCCAAGATAAACGCAGGAGGACCATGTCAGACTAGCTTGCAGCACAAGAGGGCAATAACCTGGAAAGTCAGTCAGGAACCTGGGGGAATGGCCTCCTCACTCTGCTCACTTCCCTTTCTGCTCTACAATCTCCATACTAGACCACACGCCTCTTTCCTCCTTCCTGTTTCAGGCTTGTTTTTGAGGGGACAAAGGGAAAGAAAACAGAGCATCTCAACTGTCCTTTAGATACATTTACACAGCATTTCCACTTCCTGAACCCCCGCAAAAACCTCCCAGCAGGCAGCCGGCATGCCTTGGTGCAAGCGCCCTTGAGAGGAAAAACAATAGCCGATACGGAACTACGGCAATGATCAGGTAACAAATGACAGGCTTCTAAACCACTTCTTGTTATCTGAATTGCAATATTACCAGGAGTTAGAGGAAATTAGGTAGGGAAGACCAAGCTACTCCAATTACTCTCTAGAAGCCCAACTCTGATGTTCTTGGGTGGTGACACAGTGGTGCAGAGGGGAGACAGGTCTTTGCTTGCCCTGTTCTGCCTCTCTCCCTGGCTGTGTGCGGAGGTCTAAACCGGCCTGGTGAGAAGCTTTGCGTAGGCTAGCAGCTCACTAGCTAGCGAAGGCGTCCCGGGTAGAGCAACACGGATGTGAGTGACTGAGTGCTGACATCACCCTCCTCTCGCAACATGACTCACATCACCTCGTAACCTAATAATTCTGCCACTGACCCTTTGCCGGAGATCACTCCAGTCCTCCTCTCCATTTACTGGCAGCACCTTTAACTTGCATCCTTACCCATTATTGTTACGCAAGAGGCCTCCGAGTATCTATCCCTGCCGAGACAATCGCTGTATTTAAAAGATATTCAGTATCACTGGCATGAAATCTGACTGAAAAGGGAATGTTGTCAACAAACAGGCTACCAAATCAAAGTTTTCCATACAGAATCCCTGAACATGTTTACGCTTAATAGGTTTACACAGTGACCCCTGTGAAAACAAGGAGACGCATATCCTGGGGCGTTTCCAGTCAACTCGGCCTGACTTTCAGTCAAAGCAGGCCATTTACTCTTTACATCACCTGTTGCTGTTGGTCGTCTCCACTAGCGTACTACGGTAAGCTTCATCTGAAAAGCTGAGGGAACACAAAAACTGTCCAACCCACCAATAACTGGAGTACAGCAATGAAATAATATAGAAATAAAATTGCCATGTCAATTGACATCACAGTGGGATATTATTCATCAATCGCCATGACCAAACACTCACACGACCCCTCTCACACGAATCAATAATGCTGCCCACAGAAGATTGAGCAATAGTGTGGGCATACTAGCACGGTCAAATGATTGCGAAGGGAACTTCGATGCAGGCCCCATAAAAACGGTGCCTGCCTCATCACAGCCCTGAAACCTATATCCCCAACGATCATAAAAAGCTTGACCTTTGGGGTGAACAAGCATGATGAAACCAATCACGACCAAACTCCACTGAACTGTGAATGAGGAAGAGGTAAGTAGAAGCAGATTCGGAAGAGAAGACAGGGAGAAAAGAAAGACAATATATTGTTAATGACCAAAGTAGGGGTTGGGTACAGAAACAGTGTGTTTTTACCGTGCACAGCGAACACGTTACAGTGATGGGCTCCATGCCGTGATGACTCCCTCTTCCCTCCCTTGATGAAATTCAGCGCTGGCAGACTCGGTCTCCTCTGGTCCCCAACAAATTTCCCCGGCTGCTGCCCCATAAGGGCAGGGTGCCAGGCCGCAGCCGGGTCACCAAACTGGGCTCTCTCACCACCTGGGTGTAGGGAACCTGGTGGGTAGAAGATGGAGAGCAGGGACCCCCTCCGTGGTGCGATTTCCCTCAGTCAGTTTGGCCTCTCCTGGTGCGGTGATGACTGGAAAGTGGAGGCGGCGAGAGATGCTCACTTCTGCATCCCACCACTGACACCAATGCAGGAGTTCTGGATGGAGGGCAATGCAATGGCGAATGGGCAGGCTGGTCCTTATTACTCAAATTCCTCCCTCTTTATCATGCATTGACTGCTTTGGTTGTTTCTGTTACTGTTAGAGAAGGTCTCTAATGGCACTTGTGGGTTTTATTTGTAAGACTAGGGCAGTCAGAAGAATACTGGAGGCCCAATCAAAAGACATTAATGTTGATCTAAGGACTAATCGTGAGGACTTACATTCATCCAGCATGAAATAACATAATGCAGGCCTAAGCCACTACTGCGCTCCATTGACATGATTGCTTTAAAAGTAAAGAGGACTCGAGAACAACTGAGAAAGCTACTATCAAGATGGGGAACTACACAGAATCCTAGAAAAGGCACAATTCCTACATTTACCAGCTGAGCTGAGAAACCTCAGTTCCATATCTGGTAAAATGGTTCATAGAGTTAGCAACCGCGGTAGACAGCTACAGGCACCAATCCTGGTCGTTCCAATACAATATCTCTGCAGACACTGGTCATATAACACTTGCCTAGTCAAATACCGGCTACATGTTGTACAACAGTTGTGATCATGTCAATACTGCACTTGGCCCTGTGGCATCTTCCTCCTAGACTACAATAACTAGATATGTTTTCTCATTGGGCCCTTTAACAAACGTATTGGTTTTTAACTCCATGCAATCCACTCATTTGACAGGCCTTAAAATGTATATTTGACATTTAGCTCGTTTTGCTGTCATATCCCTCTGTGGCCATCTCTCGTGCTTTTCAGGCCACACTTAGACATGACAAAAGGCACTAGTACGGGCTAAACTGTGTTTGATGAGCAATCATGGGAAACTTAACTAGTTCGCATTACTTAGATGATAGCTTTCTGGTAAAGCCAGTGGCTAATATAAAAGGTTTAAACACTCATTCAATGTGGTAGTTTGCAGACAACTGAAGAATGTTATTCAGTAGCTTTGAAGATGCAAGAGTGCTCGTGCAACACTGTTTGTTGGAATGCTAGTTACGGCTAACCGTGGAGTTAGCCTTGCTTGCTAGATGGCGTTCGAGAACCTGGAAACACACATCGGAACAGTCAACATCTGTCTAACTAGCGAACTTGCTAATAACCAACGATAACTAAGGACTGAGTACGTTGTCGTCTCGTTTGAGTCAATAGTGACAACATTAATGAAGTTTTGGCTAAATGTCCACCCAACCCTTGGTATTCAATTATTTGTCAAACTTCCGCGTCCACCGTTCTGCAGAGTTTATCTCCAGCAGTGCATCCCGACCCAGGTACTTTAACCAAGGCGCAGACTCCAAACTTCTCAAGCCAGCCAGTGTGTTGTCAGGGAGTTTTCGCAGCTCCTTCTCAACAAGTGCAAATAACAAGCCCCGTCGTTTGTATCTCCCTGATACCTATACTTATTCATAGCTCTTTCGATAAATTGTGTGCAATTAACTTCGGTCGGATAGTCTCCGCTGAGGCAGCCATATTATTTCCGTAAGCAAGGTGGTTTGCTAAAATATGGGTGGGGATACGTTTTACGTCAGAGCGTGCGTGGGCAAGTAAATAGGGATGGGGCCCACACAGACACATCTCTTCTGTGTTTTTGATGGGACATGCTGAACTACTCTGTCAATGTGGCTAAAGTCATAGGCTGACATAAAATCATTGCAAAGTATCAACTGTTGATAAATAGCAGTTTCACTAAAGGTAAAGGGCAGGCAGTAGAGTTGGTTTCATGAATCAAAAAGCTGTCCTTACTGACTGGAGTCGTTTCAACTCATCTTCGGGAAATAGGAGTAAACAAATAAGACAGAATCAGCTGAGAACTTTTTGGGATGGACATAGAGGGGCTGTCTAAGATTCCTCCACAAGGATCTCTCATACTCTCAGAACGTGTGCCCTCTTGAGGTAAGATCGTCTTATTGGGGAAACCTCTAATTAGAAACACTACTTGCAAGCATGATTATATCAAGTTCTCACACACGGATAGCTTGAGGCATGAACAGCTTGGTATTTATTTCTTACGAGAGTAGTTATTCGTACAAAAGTACAACATTATCAACATTCCTCTGACCTCCTCGGCCATTGCACCAGCAGCTCTATTGTAAAAAAAAAACATTTTGGTTCCCCGAGCAAAAACCCTGTGCTTACCCAGGAGCACGAGTACAGAACATTACAAGACTGCTTCCGACCGGACTACGACAGATGCCGGGAGCTGATGCTGTCGTAGTCCGTGTGGGGTCAAACGACATCAGGAGGCCTAGCTTGGAACTTCTGAAAATGTATTTTAAAGAACTGATTCTAGCACTGGAAGATTCCAAAAAGCAGTCAATCATTTCAGATCGACTACCATTGTTGGTCCATGGGTGTGAAAGATTCAGCAGACTACTGGCATTACACACCTGGCTGAAAGATTACTGTACCTCTGTTGAAATCAGTTTTATAGATAACTTTGACACCTTCTGGAAACAGAGGATATTCTACAGGAATGACGGAGTCCATCCAAATCATCTTGGTTCCTGGACTCTGTTCACACATTTCAAGGCTGTGTTGAGACAATGACTTATCAATGACCCAAAACCAGCAACCTGGTTCAGGTTATCAGTCAACCTACCAGGGTTATTACAAACAGCAAAGGAATGAAATCATCAACATGTACTGATCACATCTATACTAAGGCTGCAGAAATTTGATTTTAAAGCAGTATCCAAATCCTTAGGATGTAGTGATCAGCTGATGTACGAAGGGCTATATAAATAAATTTGATTTTAAATAAATTTGATTTGATAGTGATCACAATATAGTGGCCATGTCTAATATATATAGTGTATAAGAGATCTTACAATACATTTTGTAGTGATTCTTATGTTGATGATGTAAAGAATATTTGCTGGTCTGTAGTGTGTGATGAGGAGCAACCAGACGCTGCACTTGACACATTTATGAAATTGATTATTCCAGTTACTAATAAGCATGCACCCATTAAGAAAATGACTGTAAAAACTTTCACCATATTAAAATGAGTTCAGTTCACAGGGTTGACCTTAAATTAAGGGACAGACGTAAATGAATCCTTCATTTTCAGAAATGACTGTCGAAGCGACACAATTACTCGGGATTTACAACGATGGTGAAACTTGGGAGACAATGTGGGATTAAGTGGGTTGAAATCTTCCGAGAAGTGACACGGTTAAATAATGGACAAGTCCAAATGCGGCATGTTTACACTTTAGCAAGCCTTTATTCAATATTTTAAAAAACATCTGATTTATTGAATGCTCCATGTGGTCTTTATTAAAGAGCACTTCATTTAATATAACAATTCAAATGCAATATTGGTGTACAATTTCTACTTAAAATATCAAAGGGACACAAAAGGCGCTTTTTGTGGAACGACCCGGGTATCTTCTGGTTGAGAGTGCAGACCTTGGGCGGGGGTTCAAGTCCCTAACACAGTTAAGGCCTTGGTGCCTAGACTTGGAATGCAGGGAACACCAACCTTCCATTGTGACAAGGTCACAGAAAGGTTGCATCTACATACTCTTAACCCTCCTGTTCCACCAGTTTCTGACGCGTCACCATCACAATCTCCTCCATCACCTCCGGTTTTAAGATATCCTTGATCTAGAAAGACAGAGAGACCGGTAACTTTATATGCTTTGTAAACACTTTGCATTTTTAGCACCTTTCATCAGATTTCAATGTCATCATTGTCATCATATGAATGGCTTGGATGGCTATAGATTGTGTGTCATGCAAAATAGCTTGCCATCGTGTCCCTTTTAAAAATAACGATCAAACTGAGGCACAATGAATGGAAAGGTTTGCTTCTCTCAGATGCTCTTTCCATTAGCCAGATCAGTACAGACAGCGTTACCTGGTGTGGGAGTGATGACTCGTAACAGTAGAGCACACTGGTGTCATACAGCAGCACCTTGTGTGCCCCCAAGGCCAGCAAGCAGTTCCTTAACCGCGAGATCACCTCCCGATCAGAGAGAGAGACCGGCTGAGAGAGGGAGAGGTTACAGTGAGGTGAGCCGGAAGACCATGTTGAGAAAGGGAAACAGAAGGATTTGGGGTAGATAATATAGTAAAAGTCAAACAGTTATAAGTCTTGTTGAAAGATAAGTACAAATTCGAGTAACACTTTAAGTAACACATTATCTACGTAGAAGTTGGATCCCTTGTATTTCCCACTCGCATCTCTGTAGCCCCAGGCAGCTCATACCTCCAGACTGGTGTAGTATCCTCCAGCCTCCTCGTCCTGCTGTCCTGGGGCGGGGTACAGCCACACAAAGCCATTGTTGCCCAGGATGATGGAGGCCCCACACGGCAGGTTGTGGAAGTGGGTTTTCTGTCTCTTGATGAGAGAGGGAGATAGCTGCACAAGAACTCCTTGCCCCAGCTGATGTGATGTGGTTGCAAATTAATATGAGAAGAATATGAGGTCAATGATTTTCAATCCCTTTAAAAACCATAGAACATCAAAATTGTTGATCACACATTGGGTAGTTCATCTTAGCTACCTTTCCGTACTTTAAACTGCGGGTGTGAAGAGAGAGTGCTCCATCCGAGAAAACAGACTGTACCTCTGCCTGAGAGAAGAGCTAGTCAAGGACAATCTTGACCATAGTCACATACAAATGATGGAGCAGATAGAAGTTAATGCATTCATCAATGAGTGAATGACACTTTCTAGTAGACGGTGGAGTAAAAAAAAAAAAAAGGGAATCTCAAGATAACAAAGATTCCATGTATTTCAATGTAGTTCGGAGGGTAGGCTGGACATGATGAAGGAAAAAGGGCCCAGGTTACTGGTTCGGGTCAGATCAGAGGATACACTGATGAGGTCCCCCTCCTGAAGGTAGTCTCTCATGGTGAGCTCATCTTCTGCTGACCGTCTCCTCTAAGAAGGACAGATATAGACATAGAAAGATGGATTTATGGTAAGACAAAGAAGGAAAGAGAGAATAATGTAAATAAATATCCAAAGACGTTTGACCAAGCACACATTTACCCAAAGACACTTACATATTCCAAGATCTAAGTTGTCTATTCCACTCACCAGCTCTCCTCCGGGCAGATTGACAGAAGACAGCAACAACACAGAGTCCAGTCTGGAGTTGGTCTCCACCTTCCAGCGCTTCTGTTGCACCTACAAACAGCAGACAAACACTAAGCTCCAACCAGGAGAAGCACGATCACCCCAAGTCATTATTAGCCTCACTGACCGTATCACCACCTGAAATGGAAACATACCTCTGTGATCCTTCCGACCACCACATCTCCAACCTCCCCATTGAACCTGGGAATCAGAACAGATAAAGATGGCAAAATTAATCAAATAACAAGTCATATAGGTTTTTACATACCAACTTAGACTGTGATATAATAACAGCAGATGCTGCACAATGGAACCGTTGTCTTCAACATAGAGTCAGTAGCTAATCACTGTGGTAAATCTAAGCCTACAGACATTACTGTGGCACCTGGTCCACTTACCTGGTCCTGAGCGGCCGTACACAGACAAGCTTATTCACCCTCTCCACCTCTCCTGCCACAGAGGCTGTTAGTTTTTCTTCATCCATGTAAGTCCCATGACCCCTAGAATGAAAATCAGTTTGGTCTAATCATGACTCACTCAATATCCACTTTCAATGTCAATGTCATGTATACTCCAGACTCCGACATTGCTCGTCCTAATATTTATATACTTCTTAATTCCATTCTTTTAGATCTGTGTGTATTCTTGTGAATTGTTAGATATAACTGCACTGCTGGAGCTAGGAACACAAGCATTTCACTACACCTACAAGTACATCTGCGAAATAGGTGTATGCGACCAATAAAATTTGATTTGAACACAATTCAAATTACCTTGGCAGAGGGGGTATGATTCAATGAAGAGAAACTTGAAATTGTGAAACAAATATTAACAATAGTATAGTATAGTAATAGTATAGAAAAGATTGTTATATGATCTTCCTGGAACTTGTCAGTAATACATATAGCAGTAAATATACGTACAAGATTCATAGAATATTATTGTAATATCTGACATATGGGTATTTAACATTTAGACATAACAGAAATATTGCATGTATTAATATAAGAAAAAACATACAAGAGACATGAAAGCGAAGCATTCTAAAAGGTGTCACACAGTGGGGCAAAAAGGTATTTAGTCAGCCACCAATTGTGCAAGTTCTCCCACTTAAAAAGATTAGAGGCCTGTAATTTTCATCATAGTTGCACTTCAACTATGACAGACAAAATGAGAAAAAAAATCACATTGTAGGATTTTTTATAAATTTATTTGCAAATTATGGTGGAAAATAAGTATTTGGATTAGCTGTCACAACGTGCCATTGGAACACAGGAGTTGCTGATAATGGGCCTCTGTACGCCTATGTAGTTTTGCTTTTCTTTCAGAAACAAAAACATTTCTAAGTGACCCCAAACTTTTGAACTGTAGTGTATAAGGGAAAACACCTTACAGGATCCTTATTACGGATTACTTATTCGATTTTTGCATAAATAATCTTCTGCCATACAAGATTCTTATTCGATGTTCATTATTATTTCAATTATTATTATCCATTATGGTACGTCAAACTGGCTAAATAACCTATGAATGGAGTGAATAGCTACAGTACTGTACAAGTGAAACTTGCAGAGTATTATGCACTAACAAGTGAGACCTGACATATCATGTCAACATCATATCTAACGTTAGCTTGCTACCTATCTAAAGCAAATTAGGCAAACAAGACGTGGATTAATATTGATTTACAGTAAAGAGAAGGGGGGCTCAGACTCAAATTTTATAAAATGGGAGCAGCACTCGTGTACTCTTGAGGTTCATACTAGCTTGTAGACAGACATACCTCATAAACCCTGTATCTGATGTAATCACATCACCGGGCACAACTAGATCTTTCCCATCCAAAGCGGACAGGGAGGGTGATAACGATACTTGTTTCCGAAAAATTGGTAATCTCATGTCCGCAGCCATGTTTTCTGTCTTCTGTAAATTTAAACGGCGCATGTAATTGACGTCACTGATACTTGGCCATTCAGAATGTACCGAAGACGATTTCCACAAAATCCAAATGTCTCTCGACATTCATTCATTTTAGAACTTATTTTCACAATATTTCAAACTGCATGAGTAATAATGTGAAACAGACAATGCGTTGCTTTGCAAAAAAAAAAACATTTACGTAAGGATGCTAGTTTTCTTTAGTGTCTTGCGCCATCATGTGGACTTGAAGCGATAGCATTTTTCACTATCATTATGTGTAGAGGGCAATAAATAAATAACAGAAAATCATAACATTTTAACATGGAAATAGCTGTTCTATAATTCAGCCTACAGTAGTAGCCAATGTGTGGTGTTCAAAGTAGGCCTAAATTCCATGAGACTTTTGAAAAGTAAGTGACTGAAAATGTTGTGTTGTTTGATGCAAGAAACCACTTTACAAAATAAAATGCGTTACTATTCCCATACCATTATTACAGAGAATCAGACAAATTATGCTACCCTCTGCCTATTGGCTACTTAGCTGATTCAAGCCTGTCCCAAAATACAACACTGCCCCTTTAAGACAAAATAAAGCTCTTTACCTGACTAGCTTTTCAAAGATTGATAGAAATGTTCACGTTTTGTGCTCTTGTAGAAATAAATCGCTCCCCAATTTCTGACTACAAATGATCTCTAACAGGGCTAATAATTCACTAACTAGCAAAGGATATGAACAAATGTGCACACGTTTTACATGCAGCTCTCGCTTTGATCTCAAAACAAGCCATCACTCATCACAGCTCATGCTGTAAACACAACCCAGTTCACAGGGAACAGCACAGATCCATATATGGCAATGGTCTATTTGCATATTGGCCTTCTGCAGCCCTGACTGGTTATGCCCCACAGGTCTGTGCCAAGATGTGCATGTCAATGCAATAGAATCCTACCCCGATACTTTCTGCCTACAACAGCATCTCTGGCATTGTTAGTTTTGCATACTCTTGCATAGTTTGTTTTGTTTTGCATTGAAAGGGGCTAATATTGCATTGATTTGATTAAAATTTCCACAGTAAAGGGGGTAACTCGGGGACATCTCTAGAAAGTTGAGTGAAGTTCAATCTCATGCTTCTCTGCTCTGGCTGATATTTCTCCTGCACAACATGGACTTGACAAAGTGTCGACTGAATTCCACAGGGATACTTGCCCATGTTGACTCCAATGCATCCCACAGTTGTGTCAAATTGACTGGATGTCCTTTGGGTGGTGGACCATTCTTGATACACACAGGAAACTGTTGAACATGAAAAACCCGGTGCGCCTGGCACCTATTGTCGTACTCTGTTTAAAGGCACTTAAATATTTTGTCTTGCCCATTCACCCTCTGAATGGCACACATACACAATCCATGTCTCAATTGTCTCAAGGCTTAAACATATTTATTTAACCTGTCTCTTCCCCTTCATCTACACTGATTGAAGTGGATTTAACAAGTGAAATCAATAAGGGATCATATCTTTCACCTGGATTCACCAGGTCAGTCTGTCATAGAAAGAGCAGGTGTTCTTAACGTTGTATATACTCAGTGTATGATGTTTGACATCTGTGTGGACAGTGCTTTGTCAACTGATATCTGTCACCTACAGGGTCTGAACCATTCTTGTGTGAGTTGGATGGCAGTGGTAGGATGTTTCACATCCGGGAGCCAACCTCCAGGAATCTCCAGGCCAGCTAGCTGAAGACATTTGCCCCCTTCCAGGTCCGCCAGGAGAATGGAGGCAGTGTTTGCGACTGCCGGATGTGGTTCCCCAACATTGCCTCCCTGCAGATGCACCTCATCCACAACCCATGCAGCCTCTACTACAGGTTCCTCCCTCGCCAGGGAGTCAACACACCTGTGTCTGTATTTTGCAGGAGGCACAGGGAGGAGGATGAGAATCCTCACCAAGTGGTGCAAGGAGGAGCTATGGTCCTCCCAAATAAATATTATTGCCAGATTATAGCCACTTGTGTGCTTTTGTCAGTCATGGTCTTTACACCTAATAAACATTGACAACACGCTAGTTCACAGGAGGTTGGTGGCACCTTAATTGGGGAGACCGGACTCGTGGTAATGGCTAGAGCGGAATAGTATCAATTGCCTTTCCATCCGCGCCGTTCGCGCCGTTCTTGAGAGCCGTTCTCCCCTCAGCAGCCTCCACTGCATTAGTTCATAATAGGCTACCAAAAGGTCCAAAGTAAAGAACACTATGCAGACGTATTAATATCATTCTTTATTTAGAATATAAGGAAAGCACACATCTTTACATTCACATACAGTTCATCATTACACAACACTTTACATTAATATACAGAGATAAAGGGACAATTTATTACAGTGTAAAGTTTTGAAAAATGTACACTTATTTCTACATACTGTACATTTCATTGGAATTCAACTTTTTTACTTGACTTTTTCAAACCACCTTCCTCCTGAGTTGGAAGGCCTACGATGACAGGATGTAAAGTGAGGATAATCGTATTTAATGACAGCATGAAGGAACCGCCCAAATGCTCAAATCTGTTATGGTAAAACATCCTTATCTGAAATACAGAGTACTCGTCTTGACCAATAGAATTATTAACTAGAATAGCAAAGTATTTCCTTTGACATGCTGCATCCTGGCAATACTGTATTGACTATACAAACAGATGAATAATGGACAGTGAGCCTACTCTTGGAACCAACATTCAGTCCTTTGTTCAGATTAGTACAACAGTTTCCTTTGGAACAACAAAGTGTTTTTGACACACTCAGATTTTTTTGTGACCATTACAAACATAATACCCAATAAGTCTAAGCAGACTCGATTGTAAATAAGGCAACCAGTAAAAACGTATTTGAGAACGGCTGTACTATCAGCTCAACCCAACAGACATAGTACACCCGGACATACTCTGGTCCATTGCAAAGTCATAGCGATGCCTGCCACACCAGCAAACAGTAGCCTCTCTGAGAAGGAGGGAGAGCGCAACCTGTGGCTCAAGTGTGCAGAGGTAAAGTGCAGAGTTGTTTGCATTAGCAAGTTTCTCTTTCTTCTCTGCTATCATAGCACCATGGTGGGGATATGGTGAACCAGGGGGACCTGGTGTTGGGTCAGGCTGGTGATCGGTGGGGGTGGAGGTGAGATTTGGGAGGCAGTGTCTGCGCCCCCCGCCCCTGGTCTGTGCCTGGCACTCTTCTGGTGTGCCCGCAGCCCTGCCAGTTGGGAGTAGGCGCTCTGGCACACGTGGCACTTGTAGGGGCGCTCTCCGGTGTGCAGGCGCACGTGGTTGCGCAGGGTGGATGACTGGCTGAAGCGGCGGTTGCAGAAGCGACAGACGAAGGGCTTGTCCAGGGTGTGGATGCGCATGTGGGAGCGCAGGTTACTACGCGAGTTGAAGCCCCGGTGGCAGATGACGCACCGCATGCGGCTGGTCGCAGATGAGGAAGAGGAGGAGGAGGAGGGGGAGCAAGATGAAGAGCCATCACATGAGTGAGAGTCCTCTGAAGGGAAAGGAGAAAGAGGGAAGGTGAGATCTTTATGTCAGTCACATCAGTTTATGAATTATCAAATGTTGATTTTGACATGGAAAAGAATCAGTCTATTTGCAGTAGTTTGAAATGAACAAGGGTGATATAACACATTGGCCCCACAGGTAAAGGGGGTCAGATAGTAATCTGGTTCTCTAACGCCCATAGCGTGAGGAAAAAGGAGCTCACCATTGCGGCTCTTTTTCTGATGCTCTTCTTCTGTACCGGGAACGCCAGGAATACCAAGGAAGGTGTTGTGGGAGTTTCCGTACCACACTAGCAGCTCCTGGTCTGGAGGGATAGTCTGTAGAGAGCAGGAGGAGTAATGTTAAAGAACTAATAGGATGAGGTAACTATATCTGTGGAGATCCTTTGTTCCAATGATACTCTCCACCAACTTTGCATTACGCATCAAGAGTCAGATCTCTGTACAAACAGCAGGTTGTGCTATTCAGCAGCTGAAAATAGGTTGCCTCTACAGGCTAGGGGAGATTTGACCCTTTTATACAGTCTATGGAGTCTACACCAACAAAGAAGGCCTACAAATGAATGGGCTTAGCAGAACTTGTCATGGCAGCAACCACACGCTTTCAACGGTCCCTGTGAAGGCTGCATGTCAGTTGTGAGTGAGCGTATCTGACTTGGTTCTCACCTCCACGGCCCTGTAGAAGATGCTGCTGCCGATCTGCACCACCTCCAGGTTCTGCTCCTGCTCGTTGCGCGCACACTTGATGTAGGTCATCCAGCTGCGATGGTCCTCCTGACTGGCATCAATGAAGTAGCGTACCGTGCCATCATCATTGAACACCTGAGATCAACAGCAAGAGGTTAGGAGTCTGGTACAATTTTAATGCAAATTACCCACTGGGCACACACACTGGTTAAAATAAAGTGGTTTCCACATTATGTCAATTAAATTACTTAAAACAAACGTGGAATTGACATTGAATTGATGTCTTCGCCCAGTGGTTATTATTGTCCATGTGTGACAGACTCTTAAACATACAGCTTACTGGTGAACAAGACCAACTATTCCCCCTTTGCACATGTGCTTCCTTCACAAACATGGCATACAGAGATTCAATGCTGTTATTCTCCTGCCTAATTGTGATAGCAGCTCAGTCCCTAGTTATGGTAGCTGCACAGATGATTCTCACCTCCCACATGAGGTTGTTGTTCTTGAGCAGGTCCACGTGTTCAGGGGAGATGACCGTGCCAGTAAATGGACCCATCTCTGTGCCTGCCTTGATCCAGGTCTTGGAGAAGATGCCCAGGCCCTCACCAGGTATAGAGCTCTGGGCAATGATCACCTCACTGGGCAGCACCAGGCTGGACAGCTTCTGGACCTCTGCAAACAGGAAAAAAAAGAGTAGGTTATTTGACTGCTGCGTACATTTCATTAAACCTATGAATTTGGTCATTCCATGGTTATAAATGCATGAAATTGTCTGCCTACCCAAGCTAATCAATTTGCCTAAAAGACGTTAAGGTTAGGAGTGGTTTAAGTCAGGCATTGTGCATTAATGCCAATATGTTTTTTTTCATAAGGTAAAATGTCAAAAAGCAATGGTTGATGTATAGGCCCATCTTTCGAATAAAAAAAGTTGAATATGATGCTTTGATAGCGTTTTGATAAATCATGAATTTTAAAAATATATTTTTACTGACCTATCTAAAATATTATTTAATAAGTGTCTTACGAATTAGGTGTTTAACATTTTGTAATTGCCAACAAAGCAAATAGGTTGTATCTTATTTTGGTCACGAAATATTAGGTAGCCTAACATCTCATCCACCGTTTAATTCGATTAAATGGATGAATTGAAAGTTGTTTCAATTTTTTTTTTTAACTCGCAAGCATTTTCAACCCTCATTCAATTTTTTTTTTTTTAAACACTTGGGTTTCTTTAATGTCAGAATCAAAGAAAATGTATTTGGGACTGCGAAAAGACGGCTCGAAGAGAGGTTAAATGGTCTTCTATTGCTCAGGGTCCAGCCATTTGTCATGCTTCAGATGTGATATTCATTATACCCTACTGGAAAGAAACGGCTAATTCCAAATTCATTATCCTTTTAAGAACTTTGTAGCAATAAAATTGCGCTGAATGAAATGAGGACTTGTTTAAAAGGCCCAGGAATTTCTCGAACAAAAAAATGGAAAGGCGATTAGATGGTTGACATGGTATGAATGGCAATAGAATTAGCCTTCACGGCGCATTATCTGAGGAACAGAAATCTTTTAAGGCGAGAGAAAGAGAAAAGCGCCGGAGCCCATAGCTGCCAAAATAGGAAAAGAGACTGTCCGGAGATTGATGAATGCGGGATAAAACCCGGGACACCTCAAAGAAAGGGAACCTTTCTCTCCCTTCGGTTTAAGTGGAAACTTTCTCAGGTCAAGCACAAAGTTAACCAAATGAGTTTAATACCCTTCGTCTTTCAGTCAGCAACAGTTACACGCCTAACAAGCTTCTAAATGCAAGGTCTCAAAGCACTAAATGGGTTAATGCGCTAAATGGGTGGAAATAAAAGGGCCAAAGAATGAAAATACGGGAGAACAGTAATGAGAAAGTCACAGAGACCTTGGGAAGAAATCTAGAACAGAGGAGTGACGGTTTCCACTTCTTTTGGTTCACTCTCAATGACACATGAGACCTCACTGAGGTTCTTGTGTTGAATACATTCTTTCAAAATGCCCATTTTACACGCCTTTTAGTCAATTATTGTCAACAAGAGGGACACTTGTTAAAATAACAGAAATTGTTCATAGAAAATACATCTAGGTTGAGTCAACATGTTGAGGGTATTGTTTTTTTGGACCAGTCGTTTTATAGCCTAATAAAATGAACCATATTTATCAAAACAATATGATTCCACTCTCATTATAGCCCATGTCACAATTTGGTATAATAATAATAATAATGCTACATTTAACGAGACAAGCATTAGCATGTTAAATTGCCACAGATAGGCCTAGGCAATACGTTCTTTAGGCCTAGTGGCTGGTTGCCCGTACAGAAATCATAGGAAGAACTCTAAAAGGGACAATTACCTCCAACGAACGACTGTGCGAGGACCTCGGCAGTGAAGGCTGTCTTGGGACCGATGCTGCTCTGCCTCTCCTCCATCAGGTGCTCCCCGATCACATTTCTCCACCGTCCATACAGGAAACTGTGTAGAATGTCTGAGGTGATAATATCAGACAAGGACCGACTCTGGCATTTAAATCCAGACTTCAGGGCTAAAGCCTCTGCAGGTAATACCGAGCCCATCTCGCAAACTATTGCAAGTCGTGTTCAGATATGAGTGTCTTTAAATGCAAAGTGGATATTCCTTCCTGTTAGACGGCTGGGTGGAAATGTGCCGTCCTCCTGCAGCGAGGGTCCTCTTTATAAGTTGCTGGTCTGACCCCTCTCTAATTAGTTATTAATGACACTCCCCTTATGGTATGGACCTGCTGCAGCAGAAGAAAAGCCGCCTCTATTAGGCGGTCCTTCCCTTTCATATGAGAGAGAGAGAGGGGGAGAGAGAGAGAGAGAAAAGAGAGAGAAGGAAAGAGAGAGAGAGAGAGAGAGAGAAGAGAGAGAGAGAGAGAGAGAGAGAGAGAGAGAGAGAGAGAGAGAGAGAGAGAGAGAGAGAGAGAGAGAGAGAGAGAGAGAGAGAGAGAGAGAGAGAGCGAGAGAGAGAAGGAAAGAGAGAGAGTGTGTGTGTGTGTGTGTGTGTGTGTGAAATGGAGAGAGACAACAATGAGCCTATAAGCCAATAGACTACTCAGCAATATAAAGGCATGTCTTTAATCTTTAATGCAGACATGATTGTAAATAAACAAAAATATGTTATGGGGAGTATCCATTTTTTTCAGTCGCTTACAAATGATTCAACATCCCTTTACACACCAATCAGATTAGGTGTTTCTTCATGAGAGATGTCCAAGACAGCCTTCTATAAAACTAATTCCAAAAATCACCTGTTCGCCAGTTTACCAATAGTTTTAGTAAAATATAAAATGTACATGTTAAAGTTACTGAATAGGGCCGTATAACATATAGCGTAGCTCAAATGTAAATATGGCTAAACAATTGATGCAAAATTCACGTTTCTGTATTCCACTCAAATGCTATACAGCACAATGAGTCCCGCGATTATTTAACAGAGTGAAAATGCTGTCAACTTTAAACTGGTTCAACAATTAGTTTAAAAGTTTGTCTGTCATCAAATTAAGTTCATTGGGTCTGGGAGTTGCTTAAACGTTCTTTCTCAGGCATTCCGCATTCATGTGGTTGGCAATATTAATTTTCTTCCAGGGAGTTATAGCGCGGGAATAATAGAATAGAAACAAGCTCAACGTGCTTTACCGCATTGTTCCCATGCAAAAAATGCAAAGCTGCTTTGACGTGGTTCACTTCTCTAGCCCTTGTTGAAATAAGCGGTTTAATATTCATGGTTGTTCATAGCCCTTCAGTATATTGTGACAGCGTTTAGATGAGTATATACAGCCCCTTTCTTCTCAATAGCCACAGTTCTCTCTGTTTTTTCCTCTCTATTTTTCGGGCTTGATGGACTGGGGGTAAATGAGCAGTTTTCCTTCTCTTCCAGCAGAGAGAACATCTTTATTCCGTCCCCGGCTCGCGGGTTTCCTATTCAGTTCCTCTCCAAGTAATGTCAGGGGGCTGAAAAGTGCTGCAAATCAATCTTTCATGGTGTTTTGAGGGCACATTGACACCCATGCACTCCGCCTTTCATTCCAACAACTACAAGGGGATGGTCCGAAAAGTTGGTCTCTGACGAATGTGGACTAGAATTCGAATGGAAAAGAAGATATGGATTCTAAATGCAAAGTATAGAACGGGTTGTTTTGAATACAGAGATAGTGAAAAGGTGAGTGACAAAGCACGAAAAAAGATGACTGTGCACACAGCTGCTTTTTTTTGTTTTGTTAGGAGGGGCACCTCCTACATGTGTGCCTTTTCCCATATGAAATGTACCTCTCGCTGAATCTGATTCGTTCTCAGATTTATTTACATGTATTGCATTTCAGCATTTATTTTACTAAGAGGCTTCGGCTTTGAGTTAAATCGTAGGGCCAGGGGGAGAGACCGGTCTTTATTAAAGATGAATTAAATTAATTGGAATGGGGTAACGCATGGATTTGATTTATTTGATGCATTAACCCTTTCTTTTTCTGTCTGGTAAAGGGATGTACACGTCAAGATCTTTTGAAAAAAAATGTAGGCCAATATTTCCTAAATTAAAGTGTAGCCTATGGATTAAACAATAGCCTTTAAATTCGCTATAGATTTCTTTCCAATATTTTGCTAAAAACTCACATGTTAGGCCTAGGGAAAGCAGCCACTAAACCTAAAATTCTTAAAGAAATATGAAGTTGTATAGAATAAAGAAAAATATTGCAATTAAACTAAAGGTTCTTATATCACTACAAATTACGTTAGTCTATATTTCCTTAAACTTTATATGCACCATATGATATTCATTGTTTAACGGGGTTGAGCTTAAGAGTAGGCCTTTTTTATCATTCCATTTAAAACACCTTATTTTATTTCATTCATCAAATTATACCTGCAAAGACTCATTTTCTTTGTACATGGCATGTTACTTCACTATTTGTAGTCACCCGTGAAATAGACCAAGCACATAATACCCCCTATAATTCTTGTGAATTACTGTAAATCCATACTTCCTAACTTAAAGGCTTACATAAAACATGCTTTCCTTAAAACAGTCGTCTTAAAAGAGACAAAAACACCCCTTCAGCCATTATATTTATATAACAAGCATTCAACATTAAAGTGGGCTGAATAAATCGTATTAAAAACACCAAGCTCCTTTTAGTTTTTAACCAAACAAACATTCCCAACCGGAAAACAAATTGTCATTCATTTCTAAGCTGAATCATTCCTGTTACTAAAAAAGCTACTTGCCAACTACAACCTCAACAGAATATCAGCTGAGAGGGATGGGCAGACAGGTCTCCCCTGGGCTTCTCCTTGGGGCCATTAAAAAGAGATTAAGGTAGATATCCCAGCATGGTGGATACAGTAGATCGGCTTATCTGCAGGAAAGGTGAGAGAGGGCCAGTCCCTCTCATAAAGGGGCTTCCCTGGAATGGGACAGGGGGCAGGACACCTGCTTAACGAAACTGGAGCTTTAGGGGGGGGGGCAAAGAGGAGGAATGCAGATGTGTGTATGTGTGTGTGTTTGAGAGATAGAGAGCACCCCCAATCCCCCACCTGCTCAGATAGTACCAAGCCTGAGTAAGTAAACACATTGTTAAAATGGCCAAATTCATTAGACTATAATCAAATGGTTGCATTTCATCAAATAATTTGTCTCACTGTTGACTTACTCAGACCCGTGAAAACAGACTGCACAACCATCCATTTTTCATTGGACAGCCCTGCATAAACAAATCAATAAAACCCATTTAATAAACTATTCATTGCTGTACAGGGCAGCTATTCAGGACCAACGCTGTGAACAGTGAATGAGCCATAATACATACTGTCCCCTTCACATTCTCTACCTGAATAACCCCTGGCGTACACCTAAAAACGGAACATGTACAGGTAGCGATACTATAGGGATTAGGTTTCACATATAGCAGCATAGAGAACCTATTCAAAAATGAATGGTCCCCCCTTTATAATCATGGCTCTCAACCCGTCTGGAGGTGATGTGGAGAACAACTAAATGATCACGCCTATACAATGGCCAAGCAGACCAGGGACTGTCCGCAGGGGCTTCATATTAAAAAGCAAGAGGATCAAAATCAAGGGCTGGATTTGGAAACAGCTGCACAGTATCAATGGGGGGGACAGGGCCGGGGCAGAGTAGGGTCCACTATGGCCGAGGCCCCCCCACGGGGAGTAAAGATGTGGGATGACAAAGCTGCTCAATGACGGTGCTCTGGGGACACCCCTGTGGACTGTTCACAAAGGGAGAGGGACAATGAGAAGAGTCAGAGACAAGAGCAAAGAATAACGGGGGAAAAAATGTATCCAAGAATACGCTCAACCTACGCGTTTCATTTTTGGTATAGACGGGAATTCTAAAGCTTTGCGGTAGTAGAAAACATTGCCAAACTGAACTATGGGAGAACTTCAGGAGAATTCCACCAAGTGTTTTGCCATACCTGCAAAAGTTGTCCTCTGGCTCTCGTCTGAAGTCGATGGTAGACAAAGCGCTGTCCAAATTACATCTCATTAACTACAAGAGCGTATAGTAGAACATAAACTAAGGTTGAAAAAGATGGCAAATGCAAAAATGGCATACACTAACTTGTCCACAAACCTTTTCGTGCATGGTCACAAGATTAAGTTCACGCAGTGATTGATGCATTAAAATGGGTTTAACAGCAGAGTGGATCAATTAATCCCCTTTCCCTGATATTGGGATGGTTTTGAAAATCAGCCAATAGGTGGTCTATGGAAAGAATTTGAGTCGTTCCGTGAAATTAGTGTCTTTTGTGTCCCTTTGATATTCAGTAGAAATTGTGCACCAATATTGAAATTTAAGTCTGTAATATTCAATAAAGTGCTCTTTAATATAGACCATGTGGATAATTCAATCAATCTGAAATATGAAAAGTCTTCCTAAAGTTACAAAAGTCAGCATTTTTGCATGTCCCCAACTCCAAAATGTTTCACTATTGTAAAGCCCTAGTTATTCTGTTGCTTTGACAGTCATTTCTGAAGATTGTTTCATGTTCGTGATTCATTTACACTTCTCCCTCATGAAGTCCACCTTGTTACCTGAACTCTCATTTTCATTTGGGGAAACTATTCCTTTCTTAAAATAAAAAAATCTAGCATCAAACAGTGAAATCAGTGTATAAGCAGGTGAGCTGGTTCTTTTTCTGGTGGAAAACTGAGAGGGTTGAGGAAAACACATCAAGCCTTCTACCCTGCAGGCTAGAATGTTTTAATAAAACTTTTTTTTAAATGTGAATCTTGCATTCGATTGCCACTCCCTGTTGCACACAAGCTTCCATGCCCCGTCACAATGTGATTTATGGATGATTTAAGATTAACTAGACAACCCTGTTACAGTCAATCCTGTTTATTTTGAATTTAAGTCATTTTATTTAACCTCGAGATGGGAAAATATGTTTATGAAATTGAACATGTGCTCTGACAGAATGATAAAATTAGCTGAAAACAAAATACATATATATTCTTTTACCAAGTTACACATCTCAAAAGGCACCGAATTGGGGGAACTTGCATATACATACAAATACAATAAGAAACCACAATTGCCATGTTCATACAGCTGAGATCACACAGGACCTTGTTGTAAAGAAAAAACACCTTTTAACTGATTGTATGGGAACCCAAATAATTCCAGTTCTGATCTGATTCACCGACAAAATAGGTGAGTAAAAGCGGGGGGGGGGGGGGGGGGGGGGGGGGGGGAATGGCACTTCTGCATGTAAATTGCTTATTTACGTTTACGGGCAAGTGATCAGTCTTTAAGCAACCAAATAAAACAAATAAAAAAATTCCTCCCGACTTTCCCAATAGGCAAGTGCATTTTAGACTTTGGCAATCACTGCCATGCATCTTCTGGACATGTACATGAACTTTACACATTTTGTATCGTTTTTTTTTCATGTCTTAAGGTTGCCAACTGCCAAGC
This sequence comes from Oncorhynchus gorbuscha, assembly GCF_021184085.1. Taxonomy (NCBI): domain Eukaryota; kingdom Metazoa; phylum Chordata; class Actinopteri; order Salmoniformes; family Salmonidae; genus Oncorhynchus; species Oncorhynchus gorbuscha. The sequence goes on from NC_060192.1 coordinate 16,263,175, forward strand.
AAAGAAAAAAACAGAAGAGAAATGGTAGGGAAAAAAATGTACCCTGTGTTGAGCTTAACATGACATAAGAGCATTCAGAAAATATTCTCACCCTAGACTTTTTCCACATTTTGTTGTGTTAATAGATGGATAAATTTCCCTCCTAGCATGGCGAAGTTACTAATTGCACTTGATAGTTTAGCATCATTTAGCATCATTTACACCTAGTCACTACAAAGATACACGTGTCCTTCCTAACTGTTGCCGCAGACAAAGAAAACCACTCGGGGAATTCACCATGAGGCCAATGGTGACTTTTAAAAACAGTAAGATTTAATGTGGCTGTGATAGGACAAAACTGAGGATGGATCAACATTGTAGTTATTCCACAATACTAACCTAAATGACAGTGAAAAGGTCTACACGGAATAAAAAAGTATTTCAAATCATGCTTCCTAAGGCACTAAAGTTAAAAATACAATTTTTAAAAAAGAGGAAAAAATAGAATTTCTCCTGAATACAAGGTGTTATATGTTTGGTGCAAATCCTACATGTCACTGAGTACCACACTTCATATTTTCAAGCATGGTGGTGGCTGCATCATGTTATGGGTATGCTTGTCATTGTCAAGGATAAGGGGTATTGTTTTTTTGGGGGGCGGGGGGGATCAAATAAACTGAATAAGAACTAAGCACATGCAAAAATCCTAGCGGTAAACCGGATTGTGTGCTTTCCTGCAGACAGACAAATTCACCTTTCAGCAGGACAACCTAAAACAAGGCCATATATACACTGGAGTTGCTTACCAGGACAACATTTAATGTTCCAAAGTGGCCTAGTTACATTTAACTGAAATCATCTAGAAAATCTAAAAGGCAAGAGTTGGAAATGGCTGTCTAGCTTGACAGAGCTTGATGTGTTTTACAACGTGCAAATATTGTACAATCAAGGTGTGAGAAGCTCATAGAGACTTACCCAGAAAGACTCACAGCTATAATTGCTGCCAAAGGTGATTCCTATATGTATTGACTCAGGCGTGTGAATACTTAAGTAAAATGAGATTTCTGCCGTTCATTTTCAATACATTTGCAAAAAATGATAAAAAGGTGGTTCTCACTCATTATGGGGTTGTGTGTGTAGTAGATGGGTGAGATTAAAAAAATAAAACTTTCATCCTTTTTGAATTCAGGCTGTAACAGAATGTGGAAGTCAAGAGGTATGAACACTTTCTGTAGGCCCTGTAGCAACTAATAAAGATATACTTCAACCACAAGAGAGGCTTGTGGAACATTTATTTGAATTTGTGAACTGGCAAAGTAATGTTCTATAGAAAAAATATATATCTTCTGTTTATACAACATACCATACAGTTTGACCTTTATATTTACTTCATGTATAGCGAATACTCAGTCTTAAAACAGAGCGCGGAGGAAAGGTTTCACAGTTTAAACCCAATCAAATCGTTAACACTCAATACTGGAATGTGACAAGAAAACTAAGCTTTCAAATGGCAAAATAAAACAATTTTAACAGAACACAAAGGTAGTCTTGACGTTTTTAATACACGGTTACCTGTACATATGAGGAAAAAACACTAAAATTAAACATTTTGAAATTATAATATCCCTTTTCATTAAGCAATGAAGTTAACACTAGATTCATTTTGTAACTAATCAATCATACATATATTAGATCACACAAAGTAGAAAGAAAAATGAATTAAAAAGTTTAGCATTGGACTGTACACGAGTCCACAGTGTGTACTGGATGGGGCATTAGGGAAACTGGGTGGTACCAAATAAGACAATTTTGATCGTAATACTTAGCATATAAAAAACTACAATTAATTATTACACAGGTAGAATCCAGAGGCTTAGCAGTCTTGAATTATTTAGGTACAAAACATACATAAAAACCTGGCATTTCTCATTTTTGTCCATAGCAAGATGCAACATCAAATTTCAAATGACACATTCACGATCTTTGAACATTTTCAGTATGAAAACAGCAGAAAAACAGGGACAGTTTTCCTGTGATAATGACTCCATGAAAAAAACTTCTTTGATTTAATTATATATATATTTTTAAATAAAGTATTTAGTCAAGTATCTGAGCATACATACATAGTTTTACAAGATAGCAAAGGCAAATAACTCACAAAATGCAACATCCCCTTTCCCATATCAGATCATTGTAATAAATTATTCATTACATTTTCATATGCCTAAAAAAAAAAATTAAGAACTACAAGTTAAACACCTGTCAAAATATTAGAGAATCCATCTTTGTTTCAAAAATGAAATAAGATATTGCACCTTTTTTAAACCAGAGTACAATAAAAGACAATGGAAAACAATACAAAGCACAACAGGAATTAAATTAGGAATTGACTGCCATTTGCCAACATCTCTCGTATTTTGCAACAAAATTATACATTTTCCTGTAACAAAATATCACAGTTTCATCTCACTGAATTAAAATGCTTTTTGTAAAAGGAAAAGAAAACATTTTTACACATTCTTAAAACATCTTATGACAAAACAAAAAATAATTCAAGACTGCTAAGCCCATAATTGCGATTTTATTGCAACAGAACTAGAAAAAATAGATTATATTGCGTTTACTGAAAAGTTACAACTCCGGGGTTCGTTTTGGCAATGTAATTTGAATCAAAAAAGAAAAAATAGAAAACAAAACAGCTCTCTCATAAATCCAAAAGGGATCCCGGAAATTGTCAATTCAAAATAATGGTGTACACAAGTATTTAGTAACAATTAAATGTTCCTGATTTAGAAATATTATTTTTTTAAATTGTATAAGTCATTCTACAGCTAGTGTTTCTCACTAAGAAAAAAGTAAAAGTCTTCAAGGCGTTGCAAATCTAGAAACCTCTGTTACAAAAGGTTTGTTTTCATCCTCTCAGTGATTCAAAAATCTTCAACTAAAGGGTGTCCTCTCTAATGATCCTGCAAAACAGGTTCACATCAGTGACAATGGACAGACATACATTTACATGTGCAAGTTACAGTTCATCTCCTTACAGAAACAACTTAGTTAAACAGGTGTAGGGTGCAAAGAGTTGGGATGGGTTCTCACCTGAAGGCCTGGGGCCGGTGTCTGCTGTGCACCCTGGCCATAGTAGGCCCCCTGCTGTCTGTAATACTCCACCCAGGCAGCACTGTAGTCCGGAGGGGAGCTCTGCTGGGAGCCGGGGCCTGCTGCCTGGCCTGGGGAGAGGGTGAGCGCAGGGTAGAGGAATGGGGGTGACAGAGGAAGGTCAGGGGAGAGAGAGTTGGAGGCACCAGAGCATAGAGCACTACTGACAGCATCGAACAGCAAGCAGAAATCTACTTCCTCCGATGTTGTGCACTCAAAAGGAAAATCTATTGGAGGAGTTTGGTGGCCACGTGGGTATAATCTTACTCTGTTTCTTGTAGTAATCCTCCCATGCTTTGCTGTAGTCAGAGCCACTGCTCTGGGCTTGGCTCTGCTGACCTGGGCACAATAAAACAAGGATGAGTCAATACAACACACACCAAACCAGCTACCAAGATCTCCCCAATTAATGTGTTTGGCTCCATAAATAATTTATTCTGACTCAACTATATTCAATTATTCAAACAAATGCGATGTACATTGGTGATAAAATCAAGAGTCTGCTCAGCAATCTAGCTGCACAAACATGTAACCAAAATGGTATACTTCTGACTACAATCATCAGCGTCAAATGGTGTCAAGGTGACATGACATTTCTGCCCATAGACTCAAGTTCCTTTGCACAAAACTTGTTTAAAGAAGGGCAGGGGGAAGGTTTGAGGTCTGGTTCTGAGGTGTATACTGCGCACAACCCTAACCCTTAGTGGTGTTACACAAGCGAGAAGGGGTAGGAGCTCCCTTCTCTGATCTCCCCCAGAAGACTGACTCTTGCCTATCTTTTTAGAATACGGCTCACATGCTTTGGAATAGTCCATCTGGCCGGTCTGGGAACCATTGAGACCTGCAACCAGACAGATAACACTGTTGGAGGACAGAGTTACTGCATGAGGGTCTTTCAATGGAGGCTGAGGCTTACCATCCAGACATGTCCCACTGTATCCTATTGCTTGAGGCCTCTACCCAAACTTAGCCCAAACCCTAACTTGAACTTCCATCGAGTGAAAATTGGCTTTGAAATTTGAAGAAACGAAGGGGAAAAAAATGTAAGTAAACCCCATATCTGGACAGTTAGTCACATTCTGAATGCAAGAACTTCTCTGCCCCCCTCTTGAGTTGAATTTAAATGCACTGCAGCATTGCCAAAACCAGCCTTCAGTCTTTAATCTCTCATTCCTTGTATTCCTAGGAAATTTCTGTTCAACTGGCAACGTGTTGTCAGTAAGCAGAGCAGAGAGCATAAGATATAAGTCCTCCTTCCACCTCTTTGTCCTCTTTCATTTCTCTGGGAGGGACTGTTATTCCCATCATTATTTGGATGATTACATGATCTCCATATAACAAGGAATTGTAGTGAAATGGCGGACCGATATTGGTATTAAGTGTTATGGGTATCCCACCCTGAACCTAACTGACTTACTGGGGTCTTGCTGGCCCGGAGCCTGCCATGTCTGATATGTTGTGCCCCATCCTCCTGTCAGGAATGTCTGGGGTCCACTAACACCACAAAAACAGAGATAAGCATGTTAGACGGTTTAAGAGACCTACGGTCACAGTTTATATTTATACTAATTGTGTTGGCATGGGAATTGTTAAATCATTGTTTTCATATTTTGGTCAGAGGAAGTAGCAGCCGAGAACGTAGATGAAGGCATGTTAGACAAATGTAATAGTAGTAAAAAGTGTGGAGACCAAGAAGCTACTCACTTCTGATGCGGGGTAGTTGGTCCTTGTCCAAATGGGTTCAGACCAAAACTGCTGTTGCCCCCCATTCCTGAGGCCTAGACGAGAGAGCAAGAAAGGACAGGAGAGACCACACTTGTGGTTAAACGGGGGTGAACAGGCAAGGCCAAAGGGCAGCGCTGGCCGCTGACGCACTCCATTAAGTCCATTTGATGGATTCTTCATGTTTAACCCCGGGTGACATACTGGTGGATGGTAAGGGGCACAAGAACCAGTTGCACCCCCCCTTTGACATGTGCCCTCATGAATATCAGGTCAGACAATAGCTTTTTTTTTGGGGGGGGGGTATAAAAAAGGACCACCTACCCCAATCTTCTCATCGATCAGCTGGCGGGCCATTTCCATCTGCTGGTGGGTGCCGCGGATGGAGAAGATGCGCACGTTGGGGTCAGTGTTAGGTGGCGGGTTTCTCTGCAGCTCCACGTGCGCTCCGGACTGCTGGTTGATGTTCTTGATGGTTTCGCCACCTTTTAGGGAAGAGGAAATACACAAGTTTACATTTTTACCACCAATCAATCAGTTCTTAAAAACCACCAACAGTTCTTCCTCTGCTGTCTGGTTCTTAAAAACCACCGACAGTTCTTCCTCTGCTGTCTGGTTCTTAAAAACCACCGACAGTTCTTCCTCTGCTGTCTGGTTCTTAAAAACCACCGACAGTTCTTCCTCTGCTGTCTGGTTCTTAAAAACCACCGACAGTTCTTCCTCTGCTGTCTGGTTCTTAAAAACCACCGACAGTTCTTCCTCTGCTGTCTGGTTCTTAAAAACCACCGACAGTTCTTCCTCTGCTGTCTGGTTCTTAAAAACCACCGACAGTTCTTCCTCTGCTGTCTGGTTCTTAAAAACCACCGACAGTTCTTCCTCTGCTGTCTGGTTCTTAAAAACCACCGACAGTTCTTCCTCTGCTGTCTGGTTCTATCCTTTACGCTCCACCATACGTACCTAAACTCAACCGACTGAGGGTTAGTTGTAGTGATACCTACACCTTCATCCCCATTCTATTTTAACATCCGTGCTAATCAGAGACAAAGGACGACAACACTTCTTCCCCCACGCTGACGAATCAGACGGCAGCTTCCTGACGTGAAGGAGAGCAATTAAACCAGCAGGAAGAAATGAAACTTAGATGGAGGAGAAAGGACTAATTAAAGCGTATCCTCTTTCTGGGATGTCGTTAGTCTCCTTTTGCTTTCCCGACTCCATGTTGCGTTGTGGGGAGGGGGGGATACAATTACAACCCCTCTCCCCCCTCCTGCCATCCCAGTGAAAGGAGCGAGGGGGCTGTCCCAACATCAATTACACATTTGTTCACTGGTGGCTGACACTGGGCTGACCCCAGCTGACCTCGCAGTAAAAACGCTCATCCAAACCTCTCCTCCTCCCGAAGCCTCTTCCCTGCTGCCAATAGACTACACATGGGCCATTAACCCATTGTCAACCAAATGAAACTTCTGCCTTAATGAAGCCATTATGAGGTCCCCCCAGTCAGACAGCAGAGGGGAATGAAGAGCCACACTATTCATTTCATGAACTGGGCCTCGCTGGGACCACATCATACGGCCTTATTATTGAGACTGGTTTAGTAAGCTGGACAAAAAAAGGAGGGGATATAAAGTGCAACTGGCGAGGGACTTAGGATAAGGGGGAGGGAGCCCAGACAAGTTGGCCAGCAGTATGGGAAAAATCAACCAAGCACTTAAACTTAAGTGAGAATCAAATAAAATGTTTTGTCAAATGCTTCGTAAACAAGTGTAGAATAACAGTGAAATGCTTACATACGAGCCTTTCCAAATGCAGAAATAAAATAAGGAAAAAATACAATGAGTAACAATAACAAGGCTATATAAATGGGGTATCAGTACTGAGTCGAGGTGCAGGGGAACGAGGTAATATTGGTAGATATGTACATATAGGTAGGCATGACTAGGCAACAGGATAGATAAACAGTAGCAGCAGCGAATAATATAATAAAATAATAATAATATATGCCACTTAGCAGACGCTTTTATCCAAAGCGACTTAGTCATGTGTGCATACATTCTACGTATGGGTGGTCCCGGGGATCGAACCCACTACACTGGCGTTACAAGCGCCATACTCTACCAACTGAGCTACAGAAGGACGAATGTGATGAGTAAAAAGTTAATGCAGATAGTCAACCAAGAGCTACACGGACTAACTATTTAGCAGTCCTATGGCTTGGGGGTACAAGCGGTTCAGGGTTCTGTTGGTTCCAGACTTCGGTACAGCTTGCCGTGTGGTAGCAGAGAACAGTCCGACTTGGATGGCTGGACTCTTGGACAATATTTAGGGCCTTCCGCCGTAGAGGTCAACCGATTAATTAGGGAAGATTTCAAGTTCATAAAAATCGGTAATCTGCCTTTTTGGACACCGATTACATTGCAGGCAGACCACCTGTTACGCGAGTACAGCGTCAATGGGGCCTTGTGGCTGCAGTGAGTCAAGGTTAAGTTACAAGCTAGCATTAAACTTCACTTATTAAAAAAATATATACATCTTCACAAAATCACTAGTTAACCTAGTAATATCATCAACCATGTGTTATAACTAGCTTGTCCTGTGGTGCATATAATCAATGCAGTGGCTGTACATTTATCATAGAATCACAGCCTACTTTAACCCAAACGGGTGATGATTTAACAAAAGCGCTATCTTGGCACAAATGTACCTAACAATAATCAATGCCTTTCTTAAAATCAATACACAGAAGTATATATTTTTTTAACCTGCATATTTAGTTAATATTGCCTGCCAACATGCATTTCTTTTAACTATGGAAATTGTGTTCCTTCTCTTGCATTCAGTGCAAGCAGAGTCAGGGTATTTGCAACAGTTTGGCCTACCTGGCTCATTGCGAACTGTGTGACCGTAACTCATTTGCCAGAATTTTACATAATTATGTCATAACATTGAAGGTTGTGCAATGTAACAGCAATATTTAGACTTAGGGTTGCCACCCTTTCGATAAGATACGGAACGGTTCCGTATTTCACTGAAAGAATAAACTTTGTTTTCGAAATGATAGTTTCCGGATTTGACCATATTAATGACCAAAGGATCGTATTTCTATGTGTTATTATATTATAATTACGTCTATGATTTGATAGAGCATTCTGACTGACCGGTGGTAGGTAGCAGCAGGCTCGTAAGCATTCATTCAAACAACACTTTACTGCGTTTGCCAGCAGCTCTTAGCAATGCTTGAGGCACAGCGCTGTTAATGACTCGAGCCTTTCAACTCCTGAGATTAGGCTGGCAATACTAAAGTGCCAATAAGAACATCCAATAGTCAAAAGGTATATGAAATACAAAATGGTAGAGAGATAAATAGTTGATGTGTCATAATTCCTATAATAACTACAACCTAAAACTTCTTAACTGGGAATATTGAACCACCAGCTGAGCAAGGAACATACATTAATTATTATTATTTTTTTTACATGGCACATAGAGAAGTAAAAGTGCGCTAACAGTTTTTGCATTATTTAAACCAAATTGAACACATTTCATTATTTGAGACTAAATAGATTTGATGTATTATATTAAGTTAGTGTTCTGTTGTAATTGTCATTATTACAAATATGAAAATCCGCATCGGCTTTTTTTGGTCCTCCAATAAAATCGGTAACGGCGTTGAAAAATCATAATCGGTCGACCTCTATTCCCCGACACCGCCTGGTATAGAGGTCGTGCATAGCAGGAAGCTCAGCCCCAGTGATGTACTGGGTCATACACACTATCCTCTGTAACACCTTGTGGCCGGACGCCAAGCGGTGATGCAGCCAGTAAGATGCTCTCAATGGTGCAGCTGTAGAACTAAGGGGCCATGCCAAATGTTTTCAGTCTCCTGAGGGGGAAAGGCATTGTGTGTGGACCATTCCTTAGTGATGTGGATACCGAGGACCTTGAAGCTCTCGACACGCTCCAATACAGCCCTGTCGAAGTGGATGGGGGCGTGCTCCGGCCACCGTTTCCTGTAGTCCACGATCAGGTCATTTGTCTTGCTGACAGTTAGGCAGCTCGACCATTTAGCTCAATGCAGATGTTGCCTGTAATTCATGGCTTCTGGTTGAGATACGTACGTGTCGTCACTGTGGGGACGACCTTGTCGACGCACTATTCATGTAGCCGGTGACTGAGGTGGTAAACTCCTCAATGACATCGGATTAATTCCATTACATATTCCAGTCTATGCCAGTGAAACAGCCATGTAGCTTAGCATCCGATTCATTGCACTACTTCTATATTGAGTGTGTCACTGGTACATCTTTTTTTTAGTTTTTGATTGTAAGCAGGAATATATACACTGCTCAAAAAATAAAAGGGAACACTAAAATTAATGAAATATTCTTATTAAATACTTTTTTCTTTATAGTTTAATGTGCTGACAACAAAAATCAGGCAAAAAATTATCAATGGAAATCAAATTTATCAACCCATGGAGGTCTGGATTTGGAGTCACTCAAAATTAAAGTGGAAAACCACACTACAGACAGATCCAACTTTGATGTAATGTCCTTAAAACAAGTAAAAAAATGGGGCTCAGTAGTGTGTGTGGCCTCCACGTGCCTGTATGACCTCCCTACAACGCCTGCGCATGCTCCTGATGAGGTGGCGGATGGTCTCATGAGGGATCTCCTCCCAGACCTGGACTAAAGCATCCGCCAACTCCTGGACAGTCTGTGGTGCAACGTGGCGTTGGTGGATGGAGCAAGACATGATGTCCCAGATGTGCTCAATTGGATTCAGGTCTGGTGAACGGGCGGGCCAGTCCATAGCATCAATGCCTTCCTCTTGCAGGAACTGCTGACACACTCCAGCCACATGAGGTCTAGCATTGTCTTGCATTAGGAGGAACCCAGGGCCAACCGCACCAGCATGTGGTCTCACAAGGGGTCTGAGGATCCCATCTCGGTACCTAATGGCAGTCAGGCTACCTCTGACGAGCACATGGAGGGCTGTGCCGCCCCCCAAAGAAATGCCACCCCACACCATGACTGACCAACCGCCAAACCGGTCATGCTGGAGGATGTTGCAGGCAGCAGAACGTTCTCCACGGCGTCTCCAGACTCTGTCACGTCTGTCACGTGCTCAGTGTGAACCTGCTTTCATCTGTGAAGAGCACAGGGCGCCAGTGGCGAATTTGCCAATCTTGGTGTTCTCTGGCAAATGCCAAATGTCCTGCACGGTGTTGGGCTGTAAGCACAACCCCCACCTGTGGACGTCGGGCCCTCATACCACCCTCATGTAGTCGGTTTCTGACCGTTTGAGCAGAGACATGCTGGAGGTCATTTTGCAGGGCTCTGGCAGTGCTCCTCCTGCTCCTCCTTGCACAAAGGCGGAGGTAGCGGTCCTGCTGCTGGGTTGTTGCGCTCCTACGGCCTCCACGTCTCCTGATGTACTGGCCTGTCTCCATGCTCTGGACACTACGCTGACAGACACAGCCAACCTTCTTGCCACATCTCACATTGACTTGCCATCCTGGATGAGCTGCACTACCTGAGCCACTTGTGGGTTGTAGACTCCTCATTCTACCACTAGAGTGAAAGCACCACCAGCATTCAAAAGTGACCAAAACATCAGCCAGGAAGCATAGGAACTGATAAGTGGTCTGTGGTCGCCACCTGCAGAACCACTCCTTTATTGGGGGTCTTGCTAATTGCCTATAATTTCCACCTGTTGTCTATTCCATTTGCACAACAGCATGTGAAATGTATTGTCAATCAGTGTTGCTTCCTAAGTGGACAATTTGATTTCACAGAAGTGTGATTTACTTGTGGTCGGATTTGCCAAATGGAGGGTGAGGGAGAGCTTTGTACGAGTTTGTGTGGAGTGAAAGTGATCTAGAGTTTTAGCCTCTAGTTGCACTGGGGACATGCTGGTAAAAATGAGGAAAGATGTCAGTTTCCCTGTATTAAAATCAATGGCCACTAGGAGCACTACCTCCAGCTATGCATTTTGTTGTTTGCTTATGGCCCGATACAGCTCATTGAGTGCAGTCTTAGTGCCAGCATTGGTTTGTGGCGGTAAATAGACAGCTATGAAAAATACAGTACCAGTCAAGAGTTGACACATCTACTCGTTTAAGGGTGTTTCTTTTTTTATTACTTTCTACACTGTAGAATAGTGAAGAAATCACAACCATCAAATAACACATATGGAACCATGTAGTATCCAAACGTGTTCAACAAATCAAAATATTGTTTATATCCGAGATTCTTCATAGTAGCAACCCTTTGCCTTGACAGCTTTGCACACTCTTGGTATTCTCTGAACCCGCTTCACCTGGAATGCTTTTCCAACAGTCTTGAAGGAGTTCCCACATATGCTGAGTACTTGTTGGCTGCTTTTTCTTCTCTGTGGTTAAAACTCATCCCAAACCATCTCAATTGGGTTGAGGCCGGGTGATTGTGTAGGCCAGGTTATCTGATGCTGCACTCCATCATTCTCCTTCTTGGTCTAATAGTCCCTACACAGCCTGGAGGTGTGTTTTGGGTCATTGTCCTGTTGAAAAACAAATGGAAGTCCCACTAAGCGCAAACCAGATGGGATGGCGTATCGCTGCAGAATGCTGTGGTACCCATGGTTAAGTGTGCCTTGAATTCTAAGTAACAGTGTCACCAGCAAAGCCCAATCACACCACCTCCTCCATGCTTCGCAGTGGGAACCACACATGCAGAGCTCATCCATTCACCTAGTCTGAATCACAAAGACGGTTGAAAACAAAAACCTCAATTTGGACTCATCAGACCAAAGAACAGATTTCCACAGTTCTAATGTCCATTGTTTATGTTTCTCGGCCCAAGCAATACTTCTTATTGGTGTCCTTTAGTAGTGGTTTCTTTGCAGCAATTCGACCATGAATGCCTGTTTCACGCAGTCTCCTCTGAACAGTTGATTTTGAGATGTCGGTTACTTGAAAGCTGAAGCATTTATTTGGGCTGCAATTTCTGAGGACGGTAACTAATGAACTTATCCTCTGCAGCAGAGGTAACTGGCTTTTCCTTAACTGTTGCGGTAATCATGAGCCAGTTCCATCACAGTGCTTGATGGTTTTTGCAACTGCACTTGAAGAAATTTTCAAAGCTTTTGAAATTTTTCAGATTTACTGACCATGTCTTAAAAGTAATTTTGTTTCTCTTTGCTTATTTGAGCTGTTCTTGACATATGGACTTGGTCTTTTTTACCAAATAGGGGTGGTATACAGAAGATGATCCTATCTTGTCACAACACAACTGATTGGCTCAAAGGCATTGAAAGAAATTCCACAAATTACCTTAGCAAGGCACACCTGTTAATTGAAATGCATTCCAGGTGACTAACTCATGAAGCAGGTTGAGAGAATGCCAAAAGTGTGCAAAGCTGTTAAGGCAAAGGGTGGCTACTTTGCCAAATCGAAAATCTATTTTGATTGGTTTAACACTTGGATACTACATGATTCCATAGTTTTGATGTATTCCTTATTATTCTACAATGTAGAAAAAAGTTAAAAGAAAAATCCTGGAATGAGTGGGTATCTAAACTTGACTGTTACTGTAGATAAAAAAATCTTTGTAAATAGTATGTCCGCAGCTTATCGTGGGGTATTGTTACTCTGCCATGAAAACCTAGAGACTTCCTTAACATTAGAGATATAGCAGACCAGCTGTCGTTAACAAAAAGAAACAACCCCTCTAACTTTACCCGAAGCAGCCTTTCAGTCTTGACAATGCATAGAAAAAACAGCTCGATAATTATCCATGTCCCTGTTCAGCCACAACTCAGAGAAACATAGGATATTACAGTTCTTCAGGTCCCACTGATAGACTCGAACAGAGCTTGTCCAGTTTCTCTAGTAATTGTACGTTCGCCAATAGAACCGAGGGTAGAGGCAGTTTATTTACTCGCCAAAAAAGTCATCAGGAGCCCAATCATTTGTCTCTCATTTGTCTGCTTCAAGAATGTTTCTGAATATAAACTTTTTCTTGAATTTCATTTGCAAAAAAAGTAAATCCTTGAATATGAGTTGTGGACACGAGAGTAGAAGTACTCTTTCAGTTGAATGTTTATATCTCCACAGTTAACATAAACCACAAAGAGATGGGTCTAATACCTTACACATGTTCTGAAGATCTTTTTACATTTTATACCATTTTATACCTTAACCGGACGATGCTGGGCTAATTGTGTGCCGCCCTATGGGACTACCAGTCATTGCCGGTAGTGACACAGCCTGGCATTGAACCCGGGTCTGTGGTGACGCCTGAAACAGACCGCTGCGCCACTCGGGAGGCCGGAAGATGATAGTTGATGACTTGTCTAGAGTTGAATCTCACAAACAATTACCCCCCCAGCCAGTCACTACAAAGACAACGCTCCAACATGTCAGACTCAATCTCAACAGCACAAACATGACTCGAGCCACGCTACGTACCATGGTAAATTCCCGCCCTTAAAAGGGGCAGGTGAATTTGTCACATCTGTGATATTTTGGTTAAATGACCGTTTAAAAATACATTGACAGTCTACCACATTACTTCTTACTAGTAATGCATGTATTGCTTCAGAAACATTACAAAGCATGCTCAGCCGTTGTTTTGTTGGTGTCATTTTAGCAGGGGGAACATGTTGGTTGGTAGATTTTTTTATCCATCTACCTGCCACAGTGGCTGGTGGAGCAAAAAGTACATTTTATGCCCTGTATGTGTGGGTGGGTGGCGTGAGCCCCAAGTTACCAGGCTGTGTGTATTTGGGGGTGTAATCAGTGGGTCAAGCAGCTGCATAAAGGCATCGTAAAGATATTAATCACCTCAGTCTCTAAGGCCAGGCTGACAGGACCCAGACCCACAGTCATATTGGACCAGTTCATATGCTAATGCAGGGAGGGGGGTTCGCAGGGGGACGCAACGCCCAGGTTTATTCGCCCCCCCACCTCACAAAAGCCACTTGACATTTCTATTGCCTTGTTTCTATCATAGGTAAAGAGCCCCCCCCCTCTAACCACGCCCACCACAGCACACACACCCATAGGACAGGGACACACTCAGGGCTCCTCCGTAAGCGCAATGGTCAATGACTTTTAAATAGCTGGCAATGGAGTGAGCATGAATGGCCAATAAGCTAATTCCTCTCATTCATTCCCTCACTCCACTCCATTGAGCTGAAAGGGCCTCATTAGATGCCAGGAAACCTTCCACGTGATTGAAGGCTGTTATTATGAACCTTTAACAATTAATGTCACATTACATGCATTATCCCTGTCATTAAGCCCTTAGGGATGGGACACAATGCCACTTGTGCTGCATGCATGAGCCAGTGGAGGGGGTGAGGTGAGGGGGTGGCTGGACCCACACCATACGGGCTCATTGTGCAACTTTAAATGGCATTTCATCACGAGAGAACAAGCACAAGCTAATGGCCTGGCAATGATTCACTTTGGGCATAATCAAGGTTCTTGATAAATTGCTTATGCCTCTTTAAGTGATGAAGACCGCTGGTAAAAGAAAGAATCGACTGAAAGACAACATTATGCATTAAGGCTTGGTTTTCCCCGAGTAGGCACAGTAGGGGATGGCCTCGAACAATAAAAAAAAAAACTTTTCCTATTGGAAGTACACACACACACACTGAAGGGTAAAAAAAATTTTTTTTTTAAATAAACACTATTTTGCTCAACTGAACTTTAAGGGCTTTCAAGGAGTTGGTCTGACTCACACCTTGTTCCCACCCCCCCACTTGTTCCATGTCATACCTGGACCACCATATGACATGTGCCTTTTGTTCATTTACTCAGGTTTTAAATGAGGTGAAAATGAGACCAGAATAGGACTTTAAATGGGTTAATGGCTTTACTCAAAAATACATCCAAATGACAAAGATTGTTTTTGCTGGTGATGGATCTTGACAGCACCAAATGTAAAACTTGCAGAGTACTTTACTCACTGCGTTTGCTTCCTCACCTTTTCCAATCACCAGGCCACACTTGTCGGCAGGTATCGAGTACGTCACTTCCTGCAGGCCACCAGGCGCACCCATGTTCCAGTCTCCACGGCCTCTGCCCCGGCCTCTGGGCCCCACGGGACTCCCAAAGCCATCCCTCTCCTGTAGAGAGGAACCAGTGGGTGAGAACAGGCTCCTAGACATACACCACAGCACAAACATTTGACCCCCCCCCCCCCCCCCCCCAGTATCACCAGTGCAGCAAAATCTTGTCAAATTAAACCGTTCAGATTGTTAGGCATTCTCTTCAAATTCATGTGACTTGCATTATTTTACCTTCGACCCGATAGAAAGAGAAAGCCATGGGATATGACCAAGAGCGCCACCATGTGGGAGATTCTCTATGTTCTAGGGTTGAGACATGCCTCAGAGACTAAGCTCACCCACCCAGTGTACATTCTCTGCTCAGGGGCAGTGGGTCAGGTGGCAGAAACTAGAAAGGAGGTGGAGACCCACTGCCCTGTTACCTGTCTGTACACCTGTCTGAGGAGGTCCCCCCCACCACCCAGCCACAGGGCTAGGGGGTCCAGAGAAGCTTGAGAGGGGGCCAGGCTGGCCCTGTCCGGGAGCCAGCCAGCTAGAGAATGGTCTGGGGAGGCCTGCTACACAGGCAACAAGGAGTTTAAGGGGGGCATAGCTTACTTCAGAAATACTGTAAGGCAGGAGTGAACCAATCTGATACGATTCATAGGGGGTTGTTCATTTCATGGCAAAATATTTAAAGTAAAAAAAGTGGAATCCGTGCTGTACCTGTACCTGTGCCGTTTGGACCAGCTCATTGATGAGATGCACTGCATGCTGGCAACGGTCAGACTGGCCCATCACCTGGGCAATCCGGTCGGGACTGATGCCATCGTCTGAAGGAGAGGGGGACACTAGTCAGAACTGTTACATTAAACATAGTCCTTTGTCGCCCAGTTGGAAGAGCATGACACTTATAACACCAGGGTAGTGGGTTTGATTCCCAGGACCAGCCATAGGGAAAAAGTATGCATGCATGACTAAGTCGCTTTGAAGTGTAATCATGGCACAGCCTCACTGAACATTACAGATTCTCCAATATATTTGTTGTTACAGCCACCATGTGAGTCAATTGAAGAACGAGACAGGCAAACAAGAGATTCCAGATAGATTCAAGATTGAGGCCATCACTGACATTGACAATTGTATTAGCCAAGCACACGGGAAAACACCTTTAGTAGAGGGGAGCGGTCTCACCTGGTTTGAACTGGATCCTGACCCCAGAGTCATTCTGGATCTTCTTGATCATCTCTCCGTTCCTGCCAATGACGATGCCCACAGCAAACCTGGGGACTGCCACATCCAGACTGCTTCCCCCCAGTCTGGATCCAAAGTCTCCCCTGCTGGCCCGGAAGTCTCCCTGGTCCTTGTCCCGGATGATCTCCACCACCAGCTCTCGTGCTTGCTGCAAAACACCCATGCCACCAGCACAGAAATGTTTACATATTTTAACTGTAATATACAGTTGTATATTGTGGGAGGGGCCAGGTCCACATAATGGTGCAACTTTTTTTTAAATCCCAAAAGCTCTGACGAAGGCCGTCTGGCCGATACATAAGCTTATTAAAGATCGGTGATACTATCAAGAGCAGTGTGCCGTTTCCTTTTTCCTTCATCTTGTTCAATTGTTGCCATGCACCTGCAAATTAGATTGCTCAGACGTGCGAGTGCCTTTTGGAATGTTATATACACAAAGGCTGATTGATACCTTGAATCCTCTATCCTTGCCTTTTTCAAACTCATTGGTCTGACATGTTTTTATGCTTTACAAAAATAGAAAACGCAACAATTTCAACAGTTTTACAGTTCATAAGGAAATCTGTCAATTGAAATAAATTAAGTCGGCCCTAATCTAGGGATTTCACATGACTGGGGAGCCCGGCCCAGCCACTCAGAATATGTTTTATCCCCACAAAAGGGCATTATTACAGACAGAAATACTCCTCAGTTTCATCAGCTGTCCAGGTGGCTGGTCTTAGACCATCCCGCAGGTGAAGAAGCCAGATGTGGCGGTCCTGGGCAGGTGTGGTTACACGTGGTCTGCGGTTGTAAGGCCAGTTGGACATCTTGCCAAATTCTCTTAAGATGACGGAGGCAGCTTATGGTAGGGAAATTAACATTCAATTCTCTGGCAACAGCTCTGGTGGACATTCCTGCAGTCAGCATGACAATTGCACGCTGCCTCAAAAACATAAGACATCTGTGACATTGTGTTTTTTGACAGAACGGCACATTTTAGAGTAGCCTTATTGTCCACTGCACAAGGTGCACCTGTAACGATCATGCTGTTTAATCATCTTCTTGACATGCCACATCTGTCAGGTGGATGGATTATCTTGGCAAAGGAGAAATGTTCACTTAGAGGGATGTAAATAAATGGGTGCACAAAATGAGAGAAATAAGCTTTTTGTGCATATGGACCATTTCTGGGATCTTTTATTTCAGCTCATGAAACATGTGACCAACACTTTACATGTTGCCATTATATTTTTGTTGCGCACACGAGCAGGCTTGGAGTGTCGATATGAAGGAGGGGATCCAGGTTTCAGGGACTGACTGACCTGCACTTTGTAGGGGTCCCCAGTGATTCTCAGGGGTTTGTCTGCTCCAGTGGGCATGGGGCCATCCTGGATCATCATCATCTTCACACCGGTTCTCTCCTGTGGGGAGCAAACATGTCAAAAATAATCTGACCTACCCATTCCAGATGTAGAGGAAGTGAGATGGTTGAATAATGCTGACAATGAAGCACAAACGAGTAGATATCTTCTCATTGCTTATTGACAACTTCCTCCATTTCAATACCAACGGTTTCTGAAGAACTGCCTAAACGAATGTAGTTAACTTCAATAACCCAAAACAGTGGCATAAGGAGACATTTATTTCGCCACTTTAAAAACAAAATCACTAAGACCGGAGCATTTTGTTAATACACACGTGCCTCAACCACAGAATCCACTGAGCGTCTCGTGGACGTACCTGCAGTTGTTTGATGGTGTCCCCTCCCTTGCCAATGACCAGGCCCACTTTGCTGGCAGGGATGAGGATCTCCTGGATGGCGCTGTTGCTGTCCATCTCGCTGTGGAACCCCGGGCCGTTCCGACACCGGTCCACAATCTGACTCAGCAGCCTCTTGGCCTGCCTGGTGGGAGAGGGGCACAGTCCACTCATGGCCATGTTCATACACAGCCAGACCATGCATACAAACTATACCGGATGGGTTTCTCCATGTGCAAAAACTAGATATTGAATAGTGTCAACGGATTGTAAGGTGGTGCCACCTAATAACAGCACTAGACCATTCATCCGGTGCTGGTCATTATGGTGGAGTTCAGGAGGGCGCAGCGTAGAGCATTACGATAAACCGACACAGCCTTCCTCTTGCCAAAGCATTTTGCTTAGGTCTGTAATTGTGGCCGATTTTTGCTAGACAACGTTCCCGTAGATTGTAAAAGCATTATTTGGTCAACAGTAATAGTCTATGCATTATGTTGATTCCTGCTATGAAAGTATACACCGGTCTCCGTTTCGCTGCCGGCTCCCACTTCCCACAGCGAGCACAGAGGGAGAGATGCAGTCGGGAGAAGCATCAGCATATGACCTTTCTTCAAAATGCTATTGCGGGAAAAAAAACACCGTTTTCAAAGCAACCAATGTTCTTGTTGCAGAGCAGAGAGTGACAGCTTTCTGAGAGTATATCATGTATTTCTCACCTCATAATATTGACTTCATGACAACACTTTTACAACCAGTGTAGGCTGTGTTGTATGGGCTTTACGCCACTGCGGAGCAGAGCGTGCTGTTTACAGTGAATAGGCCTACATCACATAGCTTGGGCATTGCGCTGGAAAGCATTTGTGGGACTTTAGCCTACATTTACTGATACATTAATCAATTAGCCTACATTGCTATATAGCAATAATATCATATTTAGAGTTAGCAATCTTTCTAAGGGTTTATCAGCTGGCGAATAATATAACATAGGTCAATACGGACAAAGATTTCAGCAAATTCTCTGGAGCCAAAAATAAATCTGATAATTATGGATACTATTTTTAAAGGTTGCATTTCCAAGATATATTAGATGTAATTGCTTACTTTATCAATCATGGGCTACCATCTCAGTTATCTTACTTGGCACTGGAAAAATGTTTTGTCTAGGGAATCCTTTTTTGTTATCTGGCATAATAGTTCCATTTATTGTGACTGTGTTGCAATAAACTCAAGTTCTGATTTTCACGACTTGTGACTCAACCATTGGGTCCTTCTTGTGACTTGTATTTGCACTTGAACTGGATAGGCTACTATGATAAGCAGAATATTAGCAGCACTGGATGTGCTCAGCAAACGCAGTGGGAAGGACTCGCCACACTGGCACACGCAGCCTACATCAGCTGGTGAGCAGTGGAGGAGAAAGACATGTGGGCAGACAGGCAGGCACCGCTCGTAGGCGACAAGACACCAAAGCGACTCGCTTGCTTCTCCGTAACCACCAGTCACCAGCCTACCATTTAGCTTTGCCTGGTTATGAAAAAACAAACTGTTTATGAAATTGAAAACTATACTATTGTGTTTCCCTCCCAATTTCCCCAGTCTCCATTTAGTCTTCACTCTGGAAAAAAAAAAAACTACACAAATAAAACGGGCATTACAAAAAAGTAGCCAAGAGCCCGTCACAATTATTGTAAATTATAATATGGTCAATCTGACAGGAGCAATAGCCGACTCCGTAGAGAGACCATTCATCCCTTCAAAACAGCATTACCGATTACACATAACTATTGAACATTATATAAAAAGTGTGCGTTAGCCTGTGTGAGAAGGACTTGTTTCACAGGCTATTACAGGCAATCACGACCACATTATCATTGGTTTCACACAGACTAGAGCACTTGACCAGGACTCTAGCACTGGGGCTCAGTCTCATGACTCGACCTTGAGCACACAGGACTAGGCCTTGAGTGACTCGACTACGACCCCCCCCCATAAAAATATTTATAATTAAACCGCTGATTTACCATTATCACAAAAATTGTCCATTTATGGCCAAAAATCCATATTGTCATATCATCCAGCTCTAGTGCCACTTTGCTGAGCAGACATGTTTCCTTACAATATATTTCCATCTGATCACTATGTAGCCAAAACCAAGGTACCAAATCCCCGAGGGGGAATGTTCTGTAACTTACTCAATGTTCTCTGGACTTCCGGTTAGGGTGCAGGCCCTGTCCATCATGCCGCCGCTGTCTGTTACACAACACAACACAACGCTCCATTATACACACCTCCATGTTAACAGCCTACATGCTACCTTATTATTGATTCATGTTTATGAAGTCACATTGGTTATTTCACTACAAAATGACTCAATATATTCATTGTGGGCATATATATGGTTGTAGATAAGATTTGACAAGGCTTCAGTTTCTCTCAGCTGAACCTGTTGAGCAGGTTGTGTCATGAGCTTGCCTCGTACTCAGGGTGTGCTTCTGGGCTTCCTGGAAACGCTATCACCGATAACAGGAAGGACCTTAGTAGCAACTCAGTCAAGTACCGACTTAACAAACTAAGGTATAGAGGGCCACTGTCTCTTCTTTAGGCAGAACTTACCTGCAGCTATCTGAATCTTGCAGCCTGACTCCAACTGAATTCTCGTGATCTGCTCTCCTCCTCTTCCAATGACTGAGTGTGGGTGAGAGGAAAGGGAATTACAACAGTTACAATGTCAATATCCCAGCCCGTGTTTGTTGCAAATGACTCCAAACAGTTCATGTGAGTACTGTAAGTTGGACACAATCACTAGAATGTGTGTGGGAGTATTATCAACAGCTAAATAGTGTTACTTACTGAATCCAACCATCTTATCAGGCACTTTGAAGTCTTCTGTCATAATAGCCCTGCAAGACACCACGACAACAATCAATGACAGAGGCCCCAGTACAAAACCATTAAGGGTGTATACCGTATCTACTGGGATGTAGTATGGCCTACTTATAAATGATAGGATTGTATTATCATACTTATGAAAGCTTGACAGGATAGTTCACCCTCAACCCAAAGATGCATCTCAGTGTTCCCCTAGGATTTTTTTCAGCAGCAATGACAAAGTGAGGTTTTGGGGGGGTTGGGTTGGTAGTGGGCTTGGCCAATGGCACTGTCTCTGACCAAAACTTTAGATAACCTGACATATTTGCTGTTTTAAAGCAATTTTCCTGCAACCCTACACATTTTGCAACGGGGCTGAGAAAAAAAACGTAAGCCAAAATAATATTTCATGCGAACGCAAAACGCAAGTATTATTTAATAACTTTGTCAAATGAACAATACATTATACAAGGCATAAAGCTTAAGTTAAAAGGCAATACTGACATTAACAAGACAATAATGTAGGCACCAGAGACTGAGTGTTCATGGCCTGAGTCCCTAGGGAGGAGAGAGTCAGTACTGCATCTCACCAGAGCAGGTCAAGAACAAAATGCAATTCATCTAAAACCCCTTCATAAACATTGAGCTGTTTCAATAAAAAAAAATCTGCATAGTTAACCAATACTATTACAGATATCAGACCTACAGGAACTAAAGACAACAGAACCTCTGCTTCAGAGGTCTATGGAATTGGGGGATAGGGAGAGCAACACAGAAGGCTAAATGGTATTTGCCATGGTCTTATGCTATCCGACTGACTCAAACAAAATCAAATGGGGGGGCTCCATGCCAGGACTTTTTATTTTACGTTCTGCACGTCTAGTTTTTATTATGGGGATTGTTAGTTCTCAAAGATGATCCATTATCTTTACTACATACATTATATCTGGTTTGAGTCTTTTAAGTTTACACTGAAATCGTTTTAGTCACGAAAAATATATAAATAAATGCATCATCTTTTTCTGGAGTGGTGGCCCGCCTCGGCATCTTACGTTGCGCCCATATTCCCCATTCATTTGGATTGATGGCAGCCGATTTCTACACAACGTGGACTCTGGTCAACTTGAGACATGAAAACTTCCAACTAGGTATCCCTTTAATTCATGAAAGTGTCATTCTGTGCCAAACTTGATGACAAGAAGAACATGTGTTTGACTAAAACCACAAAGGCCTATTTGTTCTGCATGCAACTATCTGAGATGCTACTGGATACAGGGACAATAGTGAGGTTCATAGCCTGATTGATCTACTGTGAAATCAATATCTACTCACACATCCATCAATAACAAAGTCATTCGAGAAGATGAGTCTCACCTTTGATGTACCATTCCACCCAGCTGGTTACCTACTGAGAAACGATATGATGGGAAAACAGGAAGGGGAAGAGAAACAGGGGGAAACAATTAGCTTGAGACCAAATTAACTCAATGCAAAACTCAAAAATACAGAATAACCATTGTGGCTGCGGGACCAAGAGAAGTGACTCCGGGTGGATTGGATAAAAAAAGAAACAGATGGAGATGGCTCTGTCTGACACACAGCAGGGGTGTGCACAGCTAGGGAAATGAGGCGTGTGCATGGTTCAGAGATAGTACCCGGGTCACTGGTTATCAGCACAGACATGCATTTTGACAGGTTGCAATAAGCAGTGGACTTAAAGGTTCACTGAATGATATGGTGCTACTGACAGAACACCATAAACGGATATCTACAAGGTTCACTACATTTTTACGGCCGTTTGCACATATTTAGTTGTTGGAAATGCATTGAGGTAAAGAAATTAAATGCCTATGAATATAAAGCATGTATGATGTGGTGTCAATTCACACAGACATTACACTGCGGAGGACGTGCGCTTAACTTAAACGGTGTTAAATGGTACTTGTATTATTTAAAAGTGACCATTAAGGACATAACAGGGGTGACCGATGTATTTATACAGCGCAACAGCCGACTGTTGTTACATTTCATATTGTGTGTAGCTTAACCTTGAGAAACTGAAGAGCAAATTGTTGAAAACAAGTGAGTTGGCCAGCCAAACAGCCACCAGAACTGCACACAACTTATTCAGCCATGCATTCAGAGCAAAAATACACCACACCATGACAGGTTAAGAGGACAATAACTGACTTGAGTTTCTGCTTCACTGACACAAAATTGCCCAAATCTACATTTTGGGTGCATATGGGTAACCACACGAAACATTCCACCATTCTGCAAAGCCACACCCTTGCGGGTTAGCTACAATTCCAGAGAATCAACCGCCGACATACACAACAACAATAATAATAACAATAATAATAACATGGAAACTAAGGACAGCTTGTCAAACATGCTTGGTGAATTGAAAACATTTTGTTGGTAAACAAGATAGGCTAGTTCAATTTTAAGTTTACTGAGTTTTCCATTGTCATATGCTTCTAAAACAGACTGAGTAAAGTACGCAGGAAAATACTGACCTACAGAGGGAAAACTATGAGCAATGACAGATACACACTTTAGACACAAGTATTAGGACAAGTCATGAATTCTTTCACAGACAAAATGCGGTGTACATTTGAAATCAGAAACACACCCAGCGCTAGAGGCCCAAAGGAAAAGGCAGATGTTGGAAAATGAAAATGCATACAGTTCAGTTACATTTCTAGTTTGCCAGGTTTCAAACTGCGAGAGCAAAACAGAATTGAGCCAGAATGTGAATCGAGGGCTTCAATACAAAAACGTAAAACCATGTTCACACTGACCTTTGCGACCATCAGACAATACCTCTTAACCCCTTATTAGATTAGGCCAAGACATTTCCTGTTTTATAACATAAATGCTCTGACAGAACTGCTTCCTCAGGGAGAGGCTGGAGTTAAGTCATGAGTAAAGCCTTACATAAGGTTTAGCTGACTTCTGTTGCTCCTGCTTTTACTGGGCCTGTAAGCTTAGAAGGTAATTTTCCACATCAAGGACCCCCCCCCCCCCGAACTGGTCTCAGCTCATCCCCTGCAATTCCTTCAAGGCAGCTGCAGCCCATTTGCTGAACTGATTCTGCAGCAAGATGTAGCAAACACACTAACACCACAGAATTTCAATTCCTATAACCACTGGAAGTGTGAACGCGAAGCCAATGCAGCAAGATCCTTAATGTAAGGGCTCACTCAATTACAATGAAATCCAGATCAGTTGTGCTGTCTATTGAATTGTTTTCATCTGTAAATACACGTCATTAGCATAACAAAAAGTAACCATAAGGACAATAGTTACAAAAATGAATCTTTATGAATAGCAACAACTGATATGAGCTCAATCAGCATTATCCACATTTCTAGAAGCACGGTTCCTTTCTCTACTTGGTGGACTTGCCTCTAACCACAAACCTGTTTCACTTGCTGCTGCTCGCTGCATTTGGCCTTTTTTTAAAATCCCTTACAGCTTTGGAGGCATGTAACCTGCAGTTTGTGGTTTATCAAGCAACCAATGTCGATCAATCATATCTGTCGCAGCTAGAGCATTGTGCTGCAGGAAGAGTGAGGGTTAGAATGAGAAATCCCCTCAATGGCCTCTGGGTAACTAGGGATCTGCTTCTGTTCTGACCTAACAGTTAATTTACTTTGTGGTGTTGGACAGTAATCCTGCCCTGAAATAACACAGGACGAGGAGGAGAAAGCTCTGTCTGAATCGAGCTACAGAGAGGCAGAGCACTTCCCAACTCCTCCTGGCTAGTGGTTCCTCTACCCACTTCCACATTTCTCCTCGCATTGGCACAAGGCAGCACCGATCCAAGCCAGCCCACTACTAGTACAATTACATGTCATTCAAAACGCAACAGACTTGCTATCCAGAGGGCCCCATTGCTTGAGAAACACACTGGCTAGCTCCTACACCTTCCACAAATAGGCTACGAGACAGAATATACATAAACAAGTGACAAGAGCTCACATTACGTAGTGCCGTCATGACTGATCTCTTGACCTGGGGGTCGCTGGTTATCCTGGTCAGTTGGCTACACCACAGTCTCAAGACAGCTGAAATATGGAGTGGATTTAAAAAGCTAAGGTGGACCAATCAATTACTTCATAGTGTTTGCAATGGCACTTCAGACAACAGGGTTTGATTAAGCCAACACGGTATTTGGCTTAAGTGTTGTACCACAGTCCTCAACAAGTACGGTAAGATTGCATAAAAACCAGAAGGACCCTCACACTCGGTTGCAGCGCCCTTTCCCAAAGCCGTTTGAAGGGTACCCAGTTGAGCATACTGTAACGGGGATAAGTGTTAAGGCTCATATTAAAACAGGAGGATTGTTTTGTATAGTGCATGAGGGAGAGTGGAGAGACCCACTGCCACCGCCTGCTTACCTCCATCATCCATTGAGCGCTTCTGGCCTCCGTAGCCATAGAGAGAGGGGTCTAAGACTGGAGAAGAGTTGTTCATGTGGGGCATCTGGTCACCTCCCATCTTCGCCGCAATCTGAGGAGACAAGAGGGATAGAGGAGAGGGAGGGCTAGGGTGTGCACACTGATAGCAGCACATAACCGGTCCTAGATAATTAGACTAGTTATATCATTAGAAAGGTTTTATTTTACCTATTATTTAGCCAGCCAAACTATTACCCAAAAATATGTACTACTTTTCATGTTCTAATTTCAGTAATCAGACATTCTTACTCAGTCCCCTACATCTGAAGGAACATGAAAGGCAGTAACTACCTAGTTATGAAACTAGCTATAGCTGCACCACATGCACATTTGATAAAAACACTGCTTGCAACTCCTCACATGAAATTTTCCCCTTGCCAACACCAATTAACTACATGTATTCTCAGTAGATTGACATTCAAATCCAAACGTCGCACAAAAGCATGAGGCCAGTTTCTCCTAAACCCCTCCTCCGCCACTACCTCTAGCCATTAAAGAAAGTATAGAGTTTCTGCAACATAGTCGCAAATTAGAAGCTGACAATTAAAGCCTTCCATCAACTTCAGCGATCATTATCTACTTCAGTGCCACCACAGAGCTTCCTGCCTGCCTCTGAAAGTGAGAGGGGAGGAGAGAAAAAAAACAGCTTTCCACCATGGCTCCTGATCCCAGTTAGGGCTGAGCTGAACTGGGTAGGGGGCCACGGACTGGGTGAGTGAAGGCTCCCCCTCTTCCCTAGAGCTAAACCTTCTTTCTGGGAAATGTCGGGGTGGTATGTCAACACTGTGAGCCGCACACTGATAAATCAACTACCTAGCGAAACGCTCGTGCCTAGAAGACTAGTATAGTCCTCACAAAACAACTGTTGCCGACTGTCAAGGGGGTTTGGGGCAGGCTAGTTCCATGAGGGAAGAAATGCCAGAGGATATTCTGATGCTCAGGGAACATGCCCGAGGTTGGTGAGGCCAGTTTGCTCTGAAATTACAGGTCAAACACTCATGTGTCAAGGGGTAATTCCGCTCTGCATACCACACTATGGCATTGATGTTAAGGTTCTTGAAGTAAAAAATATTTGTATTCTATTTTTCATTAAGGACTGGATGACATTTGCGTAAATATTCAGCTATATCAAAAACATTGCGAAGTGAAAGACTCTCCGGAACTTCTATATAGTTTTTGTCCAGTATTTTTCGGAAAGTAGCGCAAGGAAAAATTGGTCCCCCAAAAACTACAACACATATGTGTACGTGTACCACATCATTGCTCACTCGCTCTGCTCTGGGTGCATCTTGTGCCTCTTGCTAGATGTCACTCAAATGACAAGGGGCTGAAGCTCATTGGATTGAACTCAAATTGCTTGGGGGCTGGCCCACGTGGGGGGAAATGGCACAGCTTCCGGAAAAAGTCCATTTTAAACAAGGGATTTCGTGGCTAAATGAGGTAATACAGTAATTCCACACAGATTATGCATGTATGAACTACACGTCGACCCATCCAGCGCAAAGCTTGAAAAATTGTGATATTTTATAAATCTAACCGAAAACAAACTCAAAAAGCACTAACCTCTCAGCACTAAGAAGCAGTGTATTGAAATCTTTGGTCTTTGCACAGGCTAGCAGTAAAATGGGCAGGGTCTCTGGACCTGTTCTACTTTTCCCGCTATGGAGTTGATAAAATGGGCAAATGGCATGGCTGTCCTATTCCTCTTTCGTAGAAGCACAGACCTGGGGCCTATAGGGAAGCCGCAAGGGACAGCACGGTGCCACGGTTATCAAAGGAAAACTAAAACCTGACCCACAAGCGTGATGCATGACTACAAGGCCACATGCTTGTAGCTCATGGGATACACACACAGCTGAGAGAGTTGGGGGAAGAGACCTCGGGCATTATGAAATGGACACCAGTACACCCAAACATGTGCTTATGCCATATGTTCATCTGGGTTTATTTGCAGGAATGTGTCTTTCTCAGGGCGAATATATTGTGAATATGGTAATGAAGACTAATAGTTGCTTTTAAAATACGCATTTAGGAGGATTTCAGCTCATTATTTTCTTTGTCATATTTCCCTGGCCGAGACTATGTGAAAACAGGTGTGGGTTTTAGCCCTGGGAGTAAAGGCTTCACAAGAACTCGGCCCCGAGTGCAGATACCAACTAGGAAGGAATGGGGAGCGGTTAGCAGTTTTCCTTCAATGTTTTCAATAGCCTACGTCCTGAAGTTATAGTCATCTCGGGAAACGTTTACCATGTTGCATGCATGATACTGTTATTTTAAATTTAATAATTTGCACCGTAGTAGCCAACTGTGGTTTTATGATCAATTGTAATATTGTCGAATACAGAGTGTTTGGGAGGTTAAAGATTAATACATTCTGAATAACTACAGTGCCTAGCATTTTTTCATCATATGCCCAAATGACATTAGCTAACTTCGAGACGTCAAGAAGTAGCTAGTTAGCCAGCTAAAACAATGCATAGGAAATATTGGACGTTACAACTCGTTAGCTAACGAGCTAGATAAGGTTAGCTAGTTAGTTACCGGTAGCTAATTCCAAGACTAGAGTAACGTTGTTGCACCGTTAGCTAGCCAGTAGCCACTGAGTTATAACGTCCAATACCATTTAGCTAGCTGACAGCCTGGCTGCAAAAAAAAAGTTCAGTGATCACATTTTCGCTTTACGGTCAACATAAGCTGTTGCCGTTGCTAGTTAACCGTGCATGTTTATCTGGCTTAATTTGTATAATCGAGGTTAGCTAGTTTTGCTACCAGACTGAAGCACTCGATAGCTTAACAGCTAGCCAACGTCAACTCGGTCCTGGATTCTGAAATAGTTTGACATGGCTACATCGCTGTAGTTAACTAGCCAACTTATTTTATCCAGTGTAAATGTGCGAGTGGTTGCAATTCAACACATCGAGTTGTCTTGTTTTCTGCTAATAAGACAACTTTTGACAGCGCTTGGCTGAAATCAGCTGATATTTCTGGCTTCACCACGAAACTAGGCCACGGCCATACCGGTAGTTTCTCGACGCTGGTGGTAGAAATAGTTAGCTAGTGTTAACTAGCTTCAACTTATGTGGCTTTACAACAAGTTGCAATTTGTTGCTTATGCCTTGCTTTAAAAAAAAGTTGCCCTCACCTCAGTTTCATGCAGTTGATTTCTATGTTGCGTCAATCATGCTTTGCCTAATTAACTTGCTTGTTATTTTGACTTTTTAATTGTGCGTCTTTTGGTCCGCATTCTCATAATCTGCAGGCACAGCCATGCAGTCACTTGGACCTAGTGTGGTTAGCTAGCTAGCTATATATACGGGAGAAGTGTGTTTTTTAGAGTAGAGGGGGTTCTGTGGGTGCGCTGGTAGAAAAAAAGTGCACTCCTCCACCACGCAGAATGGTCTTGTTCGTTTCTCTTCGTTGTAATGAATTACCTGTCGGGCCCGGTGTAAAGCGTCGGCGAAGCCATCTGCTTTCGTTCCAGGCTGAGCCACCGAGGCCTGTCCCTGTACCAACTCCGCCATCATCATCATCCCTACTACAGCAGCTCAGCGACACACCAAAAAAAACCTTTAGACTAGCGAGCAAATCAAACAGCACACGCGCCGACCTCAGGAAGAAGAAACTGAGCTCCTTTCTACACGATACCGCGAGATTCAGAACCATCCATTTTGGATACATGTATTTGATGAAATCACGCGTTACTTGACAGATAGCATGACCATTTTAACCGGAAGAAGTACTGATGGAGGTCAGATGGGTCGTCTTTAGTTACCACAGCCACAAAGTCATAAACTCCGCCTATTTCTAAATGTAACTTCTTAAATATGCACTTCCTGAATGCTAAAATTATAATAGGTCGCCTAATTTCAGTTTATGTGATAAAACAAGAACGTATAGTGTAGATAATCATTGTAAACCGCTGTGAAATATACACTGCTCAAAAAAATAAAGGAACATTAAAATAACACATCCTAGATCTGAATGAATGAAATATTCTTATTGAATACTTTTTTCATTACATAGTTGAATGTGCTGACAACAAAATAACACAAAAATTATCAATGGAAATCAAATTTATCAACCCATGGAGGTCTGAATTTGGAGTCACATTCAAAATTAAAGTGGAAAACCACACTACAGGCAGATCCAACTTTGATGTAATGTCCTTAAAACAAGTCAAAATGAGGCTCAGTAGTGTGTGTGGCCTCCACGTGCCTGTATGACCTCCCTACAACACCTGGGCATGCTCCTGATGAGGTGGTAGATGTTCTCCTGAGGGATCTCCTCCCAGACCTGGACTAAAGCATCCGCCAACTCCTGGACAGTCTGTGGTGCAACGTGGCGTTGGTGGATGGAGCGAGACATGATGTCCCAGATGTGCTCAATTGGATTCATGTCTGGGGAACGGGCGGGCCAGTCCACAGCATCAAGGCTGTGTGGCTCCCCAAAGAAATGCCACCCCACACCATGACTGACCCACCGCCAAACCGGTCATGCTGGAGGATGTTGCAGGCAGCAGAACGTTCTCCACGGCGTCTCCAGACTCTGTCACGTCTGTCACGTGCTCAGTGTGAACCTGCTTTCATCTGTGAAGAGCACAGGGCGCCAGTGGCAAATTTGCCAATCTTGGTGTTCTCTGGCAAATGCCAAACGTCCTGCACGGTGTTGGGCTGTAAGCACAACCCCCACCTGTGGACGTCGGGCCCTCATACCACCCTCATGGAGGCTGTTTCTGACCGTTTGAGCAGACACATGCACATTTGTGGCCTGCTGGAGGTCATTTTCCTGCTGCTGGGTTGTTGCCCTCCTACGGCCTCCTCCACGTCTCCTGATGTACTGGCCTGTCTCCTCCATGCTCTGGACACTACGCTGACAGACACAGCCAACCTTCTTGCCACAGCTCGCATTGATGTGTCATCCTGGATGAGCTGCACTACCTGAGTCACTTGTGTGGGTTGTAGACTCTGTCTCATGCTACCACTAGAGTGAAAGCACCGCCAGCATTCAAAAGTGACCAAAATATCAGCCAGGAAGCATAGGAACTGAGAAGTGGTCTGTGGTCCCCACCTGCAGAACCACTCCTTTATTGGGGGTGTCTTGCTAATTGCCTATAATTGTCTATAGTGTTGTCTATTCCATTTCCACAACAGCATGTGAAATGTATTGTCAATCAGTGTTGCTTCCTAAGTGGACAGTTTGATTTCACAGAAGTGTGATTGACTTGGAGTTACATTGTGTTGTTTAAGTGTTCCCTTTATTTTTTTGAGCAGTGTATTTTCCATAACCAAAGTACTGTATTTTCAGCTGTTTTTAGCTGGTGTACAAAACCGAAAGTAAAATACGCAAATATGAAACTTAAGACCAGGAAGCATAGAAATAGTGCACATTGAACATATCTACATAGGAATAGCGCACATAGAACAGATATACCGCTTCTTAGACTTGCTTAGACCCTATGGGAATTTGGTCATGTCACCCAAAAAGTAACATATTGCAACTGTACAATGTCATTTTAAACCTAACCTTAATAACACTTCTAACTTTTAACTAGGCAATTCAGTTAAGAACAAATTCTTATTTTCAATGACGGCCTAGAAACAGTGGGTTAACTGCCTGTTCAGAGGCAGTTCGGGGATTTCAGCTCGGGGATTTGAACTTGCAACTTTCAAGGTTACTAGTCCAACGCTCTAACCACTAAGCTACCCTACCGCCACTTTATGACCAACCTTAACTTTAAATTAAGACAACAACGTGGAAACCGGTCAGATGGTGGTTGGTAGGTTATGTTTCACGATATTGGATCGCTCTAATATATTGGTATCACTCCGTGGCGGAGGTAATGATTTACAGATTCACTCCGGTGTACACCCTATATATAGACCCCATGGCCGTATGGTTTGAGGTACAAACTTTCTGAAGTTCTCTTGGTAAGTCACTGGTAAGTGTAATATAACAGATTACTGCACCTGTACATAGCCCACCTATAATTTAGTCCAAACGACTACCTCTTTCCCTACAGTATTTATTTAATTTATTGATTTATTTTGCTCCTTTGCACCCCATTATTTTTATTTCTACTTTGCACATTCTTCCACTGAAAATAAACCATTCCAGTGTTTTACTTGCTATATTGTATTTACTTTGCCACCATGGCCTTTTTTGCCTTTACCTCCCTCATCTCACCTCATTTGCTCACATCGTATATATAGACTTGTTTATACTGTATTATTGACTGTATGTTTGTTTTACTCCATGTGTAACTCTGTGTCGTTGTATGTGTCGAACTGCTTTGCTTTATCTTGGCCAGGTCGCAATTGTTAATGAGAACTTGTTCTCAACTTGCCTACCTGGTTAAATAAATGTGAAATAAATAAATAAAATATATTGCGTGGTAGTATACTCACTGGCTGTTTGCATCCATTAGTATGGTGGCTCTTGCTATTATAAAATGTAATTTACCCTTCACAACTTGCCGACAGGCTTGTTCTATGTGTGTGTTGTGAATTGCTTTAACATGCTGCTGCATGCGTGGGTTCTGCGCTAATTACCCTGCTATTTATTTTCTGGTTCTTTCCTCTGCAGAGTGTAAGAGTATCATGGTGGGCTTTCCACTACGTAGAGACAATAACTTTGGAGTTCCTTAACGGAGTTACTCCATCATATGGCTGTTTTTACTGCTTGGATATTAAACCTGCTAGGTAATATTGCAGTTTGCATAAAACAAATAAATAAAATCCATTACCTGTTTTTTTGTCTGTCTGTTTTTCCCACATGGGTCTTCCCTGTTTTTATTGCAGAGGTACTGGGTAATTTATCCCTCACCGGGTTTCTATTCCTCACTGGGTTCCTACACCGGGTTCCTATTCCTCTGCCATGGCACAGGTGGTTACCTCCCGGCGCCTTCTCTGGCTGGCCCAATCCCATCTCCCAGCTGCTCTCCAGAGAACCAGAAGGGTTCAGGCGATCTTATCTTGCTTCAACCACTTTCAGCAGGGGCGGGTGGTATCCGCCCTGACCTGCCAACGCCTGTTGGGCCTGCTGACGGCAGCCTCGTTGCTGATTCCCCTGGGCCCGCTCTATCTTCGGCCTCTTCAACGTTGGTTCCACCGACTGCACCCGAAACATCACCGTCACCGCCAGCTGCGGGTGACTGCACAGTGCCTCAGGGCATTGTTGAGGTGGCACTGTTGCTCCTTTCTCTTAGGGGGTGGAGATGCTGAGGATGTGTTGCTGGTCAGTACAGACCCCTCCCAGATCAGCTGGGGGATGTGGCCAAGGGCAAGTCGGCAGGTGTCTGTTGGCTACCCCCTTGGAGCGGCAGGCGCATCAATACACTAGAGCTCCAAGCTATACTGCTGGCCATGCGGTCTTTCCTTCCACATCTGAAGGGAAGACATGTCCTGGTGAGAATGGACATCACCACATGTGTGGCATCAACCATCAGGGTGGACTGAGGTCCCACTGCCTCTGGGACCTCTGGTGCAGCACCTGTGACAAGTTCGGGTAGGTGAACCTGTTTGCCTCCCTGGACAATGCACACTGCCCCCTGTGGTACTCTGTCGGAGCCACCAGGGCCTCTGGGATTGGATGCTCTGGCTCACAATTGGCCAGGGCTGGAGCTTTACGCATTTCCCCTGATCCAGGGTGTGCCAGACAGGACCGGGATGGCAGAGCATCCTCTGCTGCTGGTGGCCCCATACTGGCTCAGATGACTCTGGTTCAGCCTTCTCCTGTCCCTGTTGTCTGGGGCCTTCTCCTGTCCCTGTTGTCTGGGGCCTTCTCCTGTCCCTGTTGTCTGGGGCACCTTGGCAACTGCCCCTGAGATCTGACCTGCTGTCTCAGGCCTCCCTCCGGCATGCTGTGTCCTGTATGGGCACTGGCTGCCTATGTGGAGCAGACTCGGTGAGTGAGAACAACACACGAGCTCTTTGTCTGCTATGGTGAGAGAGTCCTGGGGGCTGGGTTATCAAAGCAGAGGCTCTCTCACTGGATCATGGACACGATTATGACAGCATTCCACCTGGTTGGCAGGCCAGTGCTGGGATCTGTGGTGGCACATTCAACACGAGGTGTGGCTGCGTCTTGGGCTCTACTGAGAGGATTGTCCCTCGCTAATATTAGTGCTGCGGCCAGCTGGGCTTTGCTAGATACTATTGGGTAAATGTGGTACCTCCCCTCTATGGTTGGCATCGCCTCCCCTTCCCAGGGACTGAGTCAATCACCACCTTCTGGAGACACCTGAAACCCCACCTCTTTAAGGAATACCTAAAGTAATCCTTCTCACCCCCCCCCCCTTAAAATATTTAGATGCACTATTGTAAAGTGGTTGTTCCACTGAATGTCATAAGGTGAATGCACCAATTTGTAAGTCGCTCTGGATAAGAGCGTCTGCTAAATGACTTAAATGTAAATGTAATGGACTGGGCCAGGACCCCGCCCCTTCCACATTGATGGCCCCTGCATCTCAGTTCCGCACTGGGACTTCGCCGTTTGCTGGCCAGGTCCCTCTAGCACCAACTAAATCTGGTACGGGTATAACAATATATTGGAGGGATCCAATATAGTGAAACATAACGAAGGTTACATATGTAACCACGGTTATGTGAGCTATATGGATCACTCCAATCCTCTATGGCACTACAGGCGCCACAAAAATGATGCAGAGAACGTGTCGCGGCCATGGGGTCCATATATAGGGGCGGACCCCAGCCATGACACATGTGTACACAGGAGCGAATCTGTAAATCCTCACCTCAGATGTATCCCTCCACTGCGGAGTGATACCAATATACTGGAGTGACCCATATAGCTCACAAAACCGTGGTTACATACAGCTGAAGTCGGAGTTTACATACACTTAGGTTGGAGTCATTAAAACTAGTTTTTCAACTACTACACAAATTTCTTGTTAACAAACTATAGTTTTGTCAAGTCGGGTTAAGACATCTACTTTGTGCATGACACAAGTCATTTTCTCAACAGCTATTTATAGACACATAATTTCACTTATAATTCACTGTATCACAATTCCAGTGGGTCAGACGTTTACATGCACTAAGTTGACTGTGCCTTTAAACAGCTTGGAAAATTCCAGAAAATGATGTCATGGCTTTATTAGCTTCTGTTAGGCTAATTGACATCATTTGAGTCAATTGGAAGTGTACCCGTGGATATATTTCAAAGCCTTACCTTGAAACTCAGTGCCTCTTTGCTTGACATCATGGGAAAATCAAAAGAAATCAACCAACACTTCAGAAAAAAATTGTAGACCTCCATGTCTGGTTCATCCTTGGGATTTCCAAATGCCTGAAGGTACCACGTTCATCTGTACAAACAATAGTATGCAAGTATAAACACCATGGGACCATGCAGCCATCCAACCTCTCAGGAAGGAGACGCATTCTGTCTCCTAGAGATTAATGTACTTTGGTACGAAAAGTGCAAATCAATCCCAGAACAACAGCAAAGGACGTTGTGAAGATGCTGGAGGAAACAGATACAAAAGTATCTATATCCACAGTAAAACGAGTCCTATATCGACATAACCTGAAAGGCCGCTCAGCAAGGAAGAAACCACTGCTCCAAAACTGCCATAAAAAAAACAGACTACGGTTTGCAACTGCACATGGGGACAAAGATTGTACTTTTTGGAGAAATGTCATGTGGTCTGATGAAACAAAAATATAACAGTTTGGCCATAATGACCATCGTTATGTTCGGAGGAGAAATGGGGACGCTTGCAAGCCGAAGAACACCATCTCAACCGTGAAGCACGGGAGTGGCAGAATCATGTTGTGGGGGTGCTTTGCTGCAGGAGGGACTGGTGCACTTTACAAAATAGATGGCATCATGAGAGTGGGAAATTATGTGGATATATTGAAGCAACATCTCAAGACATCAGTCAGGAAGTTAAAGCTTGGTTGCAAATGGGTCTTCCAAGGACAATGACCCCGAGCACACTTCCAAAGTTGTGGCAAAATGGCTTAATGACAACAAAGTCAAGGTATTGGAGTGACCATCACAAAGCCCTGACCTCAATCCTATAAAAAAGTTGTGGGCAGAACTGAAAAAGTGTGTGCGAAGCTGACTCCGTTACATCGGCTCTGTCAGGAGGAATGGGCCAAAATTCACCCAACTTATTGTGGGAAGCTTGTGGAAGTCTACCTGAAACATTTGACCCAAGTTAAAGAATTTAAAGGCAATGCTACCAAATACTAATATAATGCATGTACATTTCTGACCCACTGGGAATGTGATGAAAGAAATAAAAGCTGAAGTAAATCATTCTCTCTACTATTATTCTGACATTTCACATTTCACATAAAGTGGTATTCCTAACTGACCTAAGTCAAGGAATTTTTACAAGAATTAAATGTCAGGAATTGTGAAACTGAGTTTAAATGTATTTGGCTAAAGTGTATGTATACTTTCGACTTCAACTGTACATAACCTTTGATTTTTAAAGAGCGCGAGCAGTATGTTGATCAATATGAAAATGTTTGATTACATGAGGCATTAGGTGTGAATGTTTGTTTTGGAATGCTCTTTAGAAATGTTTTTGTATAAATATAAGTACAAGCTGATGTGTATTTTTAAATTTGCCCACTTAGTATGCAGTAGCACAACACTGTTCTTTTTCCGATGTTTGGTGAAATAAAAATGAATTGTTTCCAGGTAAAAAGTTTTTACCACTTCCTCACATCGCCCTCGTCACATCGCTAACAGTGCGTATGGTCTTGAATTTGACCAGGTCACAGGATTTATTTAACTGGCAAAACGTTTTCAAACAAATTTGCAGTTTGTTAATTTTCTTCTGTTACTATTTGTGTGCCCTCCTTTGTTTAACACTGAATGTAGCCTACTCAGATAATGGGCTACAAGGCAATTGGTTTTAAAATGTTTGTTTTTTGTTGTGTGTTACAATTGCCTCCACAGTTGGCTAAATGTGTCTGTTTTTGCATGCAGGCCTATTCCTTATGAGTGTTTTATTGTGTAATATGGGGAGCATCGTGTAACCAATCTGGTTGGACCCAAAACAGCCTACAAAGAGATGAAAATGGAGGAATATTGATTTTCCTTCTCATTTTCTCCTTGCACATGTGGAAACATCTATCGTTACACATCTGGCAGATTCCAGCACTTTGGAGAGAGGCAAGTAAAATTGCCTCAAATTTATAGACGTTTATGCAAAACAGTTCATGTTCCTTAAATTCCACCCAATCCCAATGCTACAAGAACAAGATGCAAGTAGGCCTCACTCAAATGAATTTGGAGACGATGTAATAATGAAAGCACATTTGTTTGAGTAGCCTATTTTTATGTTTATTTTTTTATTGTCCATGAAATGCAGTGCTTTACATTTTTCCCCTAACAATGCAAACGTGGTGTTCTCTGTATGTACACCAAACATTGGGAACACCTTCCTCATATTGAGTTGCACCCCCTTCTGCCCACAGAACAGCCTCAATTC
Source organism: Oncorhynchus gorbuscha (assembly GCF_021184085.1). Taxonomy (NCBI): domain Eukaryota; kingdom Metazoa; phylum Chordata; class Actinopteri; order Salmoniformes; family Salmonidae; genus Oncorhynchus; species Oncorhynchus gorbuscha. The sequence continues at coordinate 16,299,868 of NC_060192.1, forward strand.
ATCAGGGTATGGACTCAACAAGGTGTTGAACGTGTTCCTCAGGGATGTTGGCCCATGTTGACGCCAGTGCTTCCTAACAGTTGTGTCAAGTTGGCTGGATGTCCTTTGGGTGGTGGACCATTCTTGATACACACAGGAAACTGTTGCGCATGAAAAACCCTTCAGTGTTGCAGTTCTTGACACAAACTGGCGAGCCTGGCACCTACTACCATACCCTGTTCAAAGGCACTTGAATCTTTGGTCTTCACATTCTAAATGGCACACACACAATCCATGTCTCAATATTTAAAAATCCTCCTTTAACCTGTCTCCTCCCCTTCATCTACACTGATTGAAGTGAATTTAACAATTGACATCAATAAGGGATCATAGCTTTCACCTGGATTCAGATGGTCAGGCTGTCATGGGAAGAGCAGGTGTTCTTAATGTTTTGTATACTCTGTGTACAGTATGTGTGGGATATAGACATGTGTCAATGCTGTGGGGTGCTTGGACATGACTGATTTGGGTGGCCTGTGAGACAAGGAGATTGACGTTCCCTTGGTCTGCTGCCTCTAATGGACACAGAGATATCCCTTTTCCTGCCTACTCAGCCTCATGCATTTTATCACTTCCAAAAATGAAGAGAAGAAATTAAGTGGCTGAGAAGTAGGGGTTTCCATTACCATAACCAGACTGACACCCACTAAATTAAGATATCACATGTTTGTGAAGTATCATCTTGCGCCGATATTGCTACCATGTGCTCAGCAATGTATTCAGACTCAGGGATGGGTAGGAAGGGAAGTAAAATTCACACGGAACCATTAGAGATTCGGCCGCCTGCAGCCCCCAGTCTCTCTCTCTCTCCCAGCGGTACAGGAGAACAGGGATAGCCAAAGCAGGTGTGGTGGGCCTCTGGAGTCCTGCCAGTCCAGTGGGAACTTTCATGAGAATGGAGGGGATGGTGGAGTGTGCAGAGTGTGGTTACCATACAAGGCTGATCAAGTGTCATGTTGCTCCCTCTCCTCTCCATTATTGTTGAGAAGGGTCTCTTGTCTCCTGGGTCGTCTGTGGTGAAATGTACAGACTTTCTCACTGTGTGTGTGTGTGTCCTGTGGTAAGAGCTAAGCTTTACAACAACATGCTGAAGAATAACCAACGTGTGGGATTCCTTCCAAATGACAAAAACATGACTTTCCTCTGAATGTTCCACTTGCTTCAGGCTTGTGACGTAGATCTATCACAGTATAAATGGGCGAGGGGGAATAAATGCACACATGCAATTGTCAGTCTCCATGATTGATTGCAATTTAGACAGGCAGCCCAATTCTGATTTTTTTTCCATTCATTGATCTTTTAACCAATCAGATGAGCTCTGAAAAAGATCTGTTGTGATTGGTCAATAGACCAATTAGTGGAAAAAAATCTGAATTGGGCTGCCTGTCTAAATGCAAGCCAGGTGTTTGAACTGGTTTTGAGTGCAGTAGTGCTAAGCTTGGGCTGCCTGTCTAAATGCAAGCCAGGTGTTTGAACTGGTTTTAAGTACAGTAGTGCTAAGCTTACGCATTCATGCAGTTGTGAAAAAAGCATACATATGACTGCTAATTTTCAAAATCAAAAGTAACAGTCAGTATCTGGTGTGGCCACCAGCTACATTTAAGTACTGCAGTGCATCTCCTCCTTGTGGACTGCACCAGATTTGCCAGTTCTTGCTGTGAAATGTTACCCCACTCTTCCACCAAGGCACCTGCAAGTTCCCGGACATTTCTGGGGGGAATGGCCCTAGCCCTTACCCTCCGATCCAACATGTCCCAGAAGTGCTGGCCATGGCAGAACACTGACAATCCTGTCTTGCAGGAAATCATGCACAGAACGAGCAGTATGGCTGGTGGCATTGTCATGCTGGAGGGTCATGTCAGGATGAGCCTGCAGGAAGGGTACCACATGAGGGAGGAGGACGTCTTCCCTGTAATGCAAAGCGTTGAGATTGCCTGCAATGACCACAAGCTCAGTCAATGATGCTGTGACAGACCATGACGGATCCTCCACCTCAAAATCGATCCCGCTCCTGAGTACAGGCCTCGGTGTAACGCTCATTCCTTCAACGATAAACACGAATCTGACCATCACCCCTGGTGAGACAAAACCGCGACTCGTCAGTGAAGAGCACTTTTTGCCAGTCCTGTCTGGTCCAGCGATGGTGGGTTTGTACCCATAGGCGACGTTGTTGCCGGTGATGTCTGGTGAGGACTTGCCTTACAACAGGCCTACAAGCTCTCAGTCCAGCCTCTGTCCCTAATAGGCTGAGAGTCTGAGCACTGATGGAGGGATTGTGCATTGCCATCCTGCACCTGTCCTGCTGGTGTGATGTTTGGATGTACCGATCCTGTGCAGGTGTTGTTATATGTGGTCTGCCACTGCGAGGACGATCAAGCTCTCCACCCTGTCTCCCTGTAGCGCTGTCTTTGGCGTCTCATACGGACATTGCAATTTATTGCCCTGGCCACATCTGCAGTCCTCATGCCTCCTTGCAGCATGCCTAAGGCACGTTCACACAGATGAGCAGGGACCCTGGGCATCTTTCTTTTGGTGTTTTTCAGAGTCAGTAGAAAGGCCTCTAGTGTCCTACGTTTTCATAACTGTGACCTTAATTGCCTACCGCCTGTAATCTGTCAGTGTCTTAACGACTGTTCCACCGGTGCATGTTCATTAATTGTTTTCTAGGTTATTGAACAAGCATGGGAAACAGTGTTTAAGCCCTTTACAATGAAGATCTGTGAAGTTATTTGGATTTTTACGAATGATCTTTGAAAGACAGTGTCCTGAAAAAGAGACGTTTTCTTTTTTTTTTACTGAGTTTAAATGCTTTAATTGAGCTACTCCAGAACCATGAAATATCCAGATGTTGGGCTTGTTCAGTAATTACTTTGGAAAAAGAAACATGGATAGAAGCTAAAAAATAAGAAGCTAATTTAACACCATTTTGAAACATCTCAGAAAATGCAGGATTATGAAAACAGTACCTCCTCGGGGGATTATTGGGAAATAGAAAGGTTAAACACAAACACTTGCATACTTATCCCAGTTGCCGCTGAATATTTCACCCTCTCCCGCAGAAGAAGGGGCCATATAAAACTGTAATTGCCTTACATGCTGAGAGATACTGCGATTATATGTGGAATTCTGAAGGCAGGATACATACAGGGAAATTGTTTCATTGAGAACCCTCTTAGGTATCTCTCTCTGTCCAGCTTTCAGTTTTCCTTCAAATACAAATCATTGTCTATGGAGAGAGGAAACACCCCCCCCCCTCCAAAAAAAAAGTTTCATAAAATGCAACTTCAAAAGGCAGTAAAGGGAAAGATCATTTTCACTACCAGTGTAGTGTAATTATAAGAAGACTACAGACAATAGGAAATTAAAAAGGAGATCAGGCAGGAGAAAAAGGAATCTGATCAGTAAGTATCACTGATGCAAAAGTGAAAAAAAAACAGAAATGAAATGAAACTGTATGACGGCTGGAGAAGGAGTACCTTAAAATAAAATCCCTGATAGGACAAATCCTGCAATTCCCCAATTTCTTTTTGACAGATTAACATTTGAAAACAGACGGTCTTTCTCCAATGACAGGAAATGTACATGTTTACCTCCTTATTTCCCCCCTTGTCTTTTCAGCTTCCTCAGCCCCCAACCCGCAGCCACTTTGCTTTGATTCAGCTCTGTATCTGTATTTGAAATGACTCAATTACATTGGATCCTGTGGTGAAAATTACGGATGTTTTCCACTATTTCTCTCTCTGTCCTCTGGGACAGCATGACCCCGCCCTGCCACCAATCAACCCCACCTCTTTCCCTCCACCAATTTTTCCTGCCCTCCTGCCCCACCTGTCCTACTCTCCTCTTCTTTCCCCAGCTCTTTCCTCTGAAAATGTTCACTTTATTGTGTGTCTATCTGCGACTGAGAGGAAATAATAGCTAAATGGGCTTGTGTGCGAGTTCTTTTCGCCGTGAACTGACAAAGAGAGTGTTTGGTTGCTGTTTTTCCAGCAGCTAAAGCTTCACCTGTCATCACTGTATAAGTCAGAGTCTAGAGAGTATCCTTTCGATGACAGGAGCCCACAGTGCTTCCAGCCATTCAAAGCCACCCAGACAGAAATCAACACACACATCAGCAGGAATAGTAAACAAAATCATCTTTATTCTTTAAAAGCAACAGACGTTTCCCTTCAGACTCACAGTTTTACAACCCTGGTTAATCAGGCTCACATTTTTACAACCCTGGTTAATCAGGCTCACAGTTCACAACCTTGGTTAATATGTATGTCTGTTTCCACAACAACGAAAATGAAAATAACGTCAAGGAAGTATTCATAAAATGCAAGTTGTACCGGCTGATTATTCTCTCTCTGTGTGAGAAAGACATGGATCCACAATTGAAATCTGTCTCATTACAATCTCTGTTGAAGCACAAATGGAATCAATCAGAATATGAGGTGCTTTTTCTAGCCCTCTAGTGGTGAAAGTGATCCATGTATATTATATTATATATACTATTGCACCGGTGTATTTCCCTGATTAGAGCAGTAGTGTAAAGTGGTCATTAAGAAAAAAGTGGCTCTGATGAAGATTTCAGAATGTGCAAAGATGCTAACAAGACACTCCAACCGACCACTGACAATCAGCATCAGTCATTACACCACATGCACATATTCAGCACACTGATCAAACTTTCTGAACATCTTCCAAATATTGAGTTCCACCCCCTATTGCCCTCAGAACAGCCTCAAGTCGTCGGGGGATGGACTCTACAAGGTGTTGAATGGATGCTGGCTCATGTTGACTCCAATGCTTCCCACAGTTGTGTCAAGTTGGCCGGATGTCTGTTGGGTGATGGACCATTCTTGATACATGCGAATAACTGTTGAGCTTGAAAACCACAGCAGCGTAGCATTTCTTCACACAAACCGGGGCGTCTGGCACCTTCTACCAATTTATTGGCCCTCACCAGACATCACTACTACCCCGTTCAAAGGCACTTATATTTTCTCTTGCCCATTCACCCTCTGAAGGACACATACCCAATCCATTTCTCATTTGTCTCAAGGCTTAAGTAGCCTCCTTTAACCTGCTTCCTCCACTTCATCTACGCTGATTGAAGTGGATTTAACAAGTGACATCGATAAGGGATCATAGCTTTCCCCTGGTCAGTCTCATGGAAAGAGCAATGTTTTGTATACTCAGTGTAAACAGGGCCATTAAACATTAAAATCACCTTCCTAGGGATACACTCAAGCAGGATCACCACCTTGAACCTGATACGCCACTCATCCATTCACCACCTCTCCCAGAAACAAATCGAAGGACATAATGAGTGGGCCTGCTAACAAACCAGCAGACTCCAGGGAGGGAGCCAGAGAGCGTAGTCACTGCCAGGGAGATAAATCTATTGATTTGAGATAAACATACTACATTACTGCTGCCCTGGGGAGTTGGATTTTGGAGCTGGTCCGAGACCACAGGGCAGCTGGTTATGGGATAGAGACCAGATCCCTCTGATCCTGGCTGATTCTCCCTGGTGAGATCTGTGAAGACTTCCTGGCTGCCCACTCCCTCTATGGAACTGGCTGGGGGAGGAAAGCTCCTCTTAGAGAAGCTTTAAACCCCATGGATTTGGCATCTATGGATTTGTATTGGTCTGAATGGGGCACAGGGCAAACCATCATTCGCATCTATCCCTACACGAACACTGTTGTGACAAAGAGGAAGAGAGGTATGAATGGGGTGGAGTAGACAGCAGGTAACATTAATTTATTTAACTAGGCAAGTCAGTTAAGAACACATTCTTATTTACAATGATGGCCTATGAACAGTGGGTTAACTGCCTTGTTCAGGGGCAGATTGACAGATTTTTACCTTGTCAGCTCGGGGATTCAATCTAGCAACCTTTCAGTTACTGGCCCAACGCTCTAGCCACAAGGCTACCTGCCGCCCCTAACATAACTGTTAAAAATAATATTGAGAATATGAAAAGTAAAAAAGTGTGTTGGACAATATTTAGCAGATGATGAAATACAACAATTTCTGTGCAGTGACCACATTGTAAATCGACCAAACCTTCCAACATATTTAAATCTTGTATTTTGGTGAACAAGATTCAGCCTGGCCACAAAGACCTCGTAGACCAAGAAAAAGTTAATCTGGCATTGTAAAAGGCTATCGATTAGCCATGGCCCCAGGGGGACAGACCCTAGAAGTCTAGTTGCTGTAACAGGAGACAGGGTATCCCAAACACTCATTAACCCTCTCAGATGGGCAACATTATAAGCAGGAGGCAAAATATTTATAATTTTCCATCAATATTTCATTACTGGCTGTGTCCAAACAAAGACGAGGCTTTGACCATAATGGTCCTCCATCCGTTTATAGATTTTGGGGAGAGGAAGTAACATACCAGTGTCCTTTGACACCAGAACGAAGTCTGTCCCAACTGCCGTGAACACAGGATCCATGCATATTAGATAGCTAGGTTGTCCTACACTCAAGTACTGTAGAATAAGTACTGCAAAAGGAGAGGCTGTTATGATACACTTTCACAGCATGGGTTTGCTTCACATTAAACATACTGCAACTCATATGTCAGACACGGTGGTGGCATCTTCGGTGTCACATGTCACCCTCTGTGAAACCTCCTTATACCATCCTCACATCTCATCACAGTGGGATTAAGTCACCTAATGCCTACATCCATTAATCCCAGCGGTTCCACTTAACACACTAGAACAGTATATAGTAAGTCCGAACCAATCTGTGGTGTGTCTCGGCCTGTCGTAAATCTCCCCGACTCACTCTGCAGTGAGAGGATGACCTCATTGTCTTTTCCTGGCCCATTAGCTTTCTGGGAAAACCTCTGGGGAACGTTATTAACCCCTCTGGTGCTGGACCAAGCAGCATTACACTCCATCCCAACCAGGTGGAATTGGTTTCATATGATAAAATATTGATGGACTAATTTGCTCTACATGCTATGCAGATAATGTCACACATTGGTTTCATAACATTGAGGATTACATGCATATTATTTGGGTGCATTGACAGTCAAAAGTGTCTGCCTCCCCACACATCTTCATTTGCACTGATCTGTACACCTAGGGGCGTTGAAGGCAACAAGGTACATACTGTGAACTTTATTTCACCCATCCAGATCCTTCCTCAGTGCCAATCTACTCTGCCCCCAGAACCAAAGCTCATGTGAGACCCGGCCTCTTAATGTTTCCATCTGTCAGGAGAGACTACCTCAGTGCAGACGGAGTGAACACAGGGAAGGACTGCGCTCATGCGTTACTGCCACTCTTCCAGGTGTCTAGCTGGGAACCGTGGACGCAGGGTCTACACTCCCAGTCCCAGGGTGAAGTGCACTACAGACATAATAGAGAAAGCTTATGGGGCTGTCGTCTTAGGTTACAGGTTCACCATAATGATGGGACCTGCCTTGCATTCTAATTGCAGGTAATTGACCTCCTGTGGACTGTTATTGTTCCAGCTTCTTTTGTGCTGGCTGCCATTTAGAGCAGAGGTCAGTGAACCTGGGACCCCTGACTCCTCCAGACAGGTAGGCAGGGATTAAATGACCCAAGACGTTCTGTTAGAGAATAGACTCATCTTCTGTGCTTAATAGACCCCCAGCTCTCCCTCCTTTACTGTTACATTGTTTGCCATTAACTTCAGTTTACAGAAAACTTTTGAGGTTGACTTGATTGAAGAGATCGTTTCTCGTTCAGTTATACACTTTAGAGCAGGTACAGATGAATTCCCGAGAAAGAAAAAATGTATAATTTGAACTGAATTCAGAATTTGAGATATCGCAGTTACAAATTGGACTACAGTCCATGTCGTTCATATTTTTCACTGCAGCAGAGACAAATCACCTGCACCCGTGCACCCTCTGTCACAAAATACTAGAGGATCCGTCTCAAGAGGCCACAGTAACCTGGGAACAATGGTGTCCTTTGTGTGCAGTGAGAGAGTGACAGAGAGTGAAGGTCTGCTCCTACGGAGACAGACAGAAGAGCATCCATTAGGGCTCCATTCAGTGACGCTGTTGACTTTCATGTCATCCCATTGTGGCGCGTCTCCTTGGAGAGGCTGACACAGAGTGGGTAATGAGGGGTAATTGACTCAGGGTCAAGGATGATTAATTCCCTTGGTCAGGTGTCCTCGCTTTCATACCTGACAGAGACGCAGGTTGCCGTGAAGCCACAGGCGGGCGGGCAGAGCAGGAGGCTGGCTGGCGCTGAAACACGAGACACAGGCAACACACACGGTACACACTGCCCAGGCCGTTCTCATGATGTCATCCAATCCTTGGATAGGCTAGTGGTTAATGCTCTGAACTGCGGCACCTTGACTGCTGCCACAGACCACAGCTCTCCATCACTCTCTCTCACACACCTAGCAGTGTTCACATGTCAGTCTGCTTCATTTATATGGCTAATGACCTGGGGTAAGACACAAAGGTGAAAGGTCATAACTATCTTCCCCCCTACACAGAGCTATACTGAGCTCCCACCACAGACCACAGATTGAGAGTGACAGTCGTACTACCCTACCCTCCTTTCTCCTTCAGCTTCACTGGCTAATCTGAATCCCTCATTTTCTGCACAAGCAATCCCCCCCCCCCCCCCCCCAAAAAAGGCCAGTGATTACAGGCGACCTGCTGAATGTATGCACGCGTTACTAAATGCCAGGGCTAGCTGGTAATTGACCAGGCAGACTGAGACGCCTGCGGTGTAATTGAGCAGGGTTGAGGGGTTCTGGTGGGACTGAAAGGACCTGGGGATCCCCCACCGGCCATTAAGCCCAGCAGGAGGGCTCCTGCCTGGGTCCACCTCAGGCTCAGGGCGGCCCCTCATCCAGCCTATCGCCCCTTCAACAGTGTGGGACACCCCAAGATTTGGAGAGGGTTTGGATCATATAGTGTGAGAGGAAGAATGAAAAATAATAAAGACTATATATAGGGCACTAACTTTAAAAACGGTTCGTTTACATTTTAAAAAAACAAAAAAAACATTGATTCTGCATTGGGACACACACATCCATGTCAATGGAGACTCAAAGCGAAGGTATCACTTAACTGCAATACATATACGTGTCATAAGTTCATCTCTTGCTGGCTGTCTGTCCATATGCAGTTGGGATGAACAGAGCAGAGCACACATGCTGAGCCTGATATACGTCAACCCCCAATTGGCCTGTCCTTTCACTCCAGTCGCGCCGTCACATACCAGAAATAGCCTCATCACTTCCACTACGGTAGATGACAGCTAGCCTAGCAACAAGGCCCAAGCACACCAGTGCAACCAACCAACCTCCCACTAGGCAACAGCGTCATCTACTGATCTACATATACTGTTTACATGATACAGCTTCCCTGATACCCTTAACCTCTTGACGGAACAGTGCCCAGATACGACTGTTCTGTACCAAAAGGACACCTATCAGATATACTAAATCAATGTAAGAATTTTCATTTACCCTCTTAAGCACAAAATGTTGTGTGACAGCAATACACTTCAATGATTCAAAGATTCAAATACGTTTTATTACAACATACAGTAACAAACACCTCATTTGAAATATGCAACTAGACAACTACTCCGGTAAGGCAAGAGGGGTGAGAGTAAACATTAGGAAGTGTAAAGCTGCTTAATACACAGGGGAGAGAAAGATGATCCAAGGCTGACCGTCTAGCCCTTAGTGCTTGGAGCGATGTTCCCCCTGCAAACGGTGGTGCTCCCTTAGTCTGCAGTGAGAGAACAGAGCTAGTCAGCGCATTTATCTAAATCAAAAAAGTGTATGTAAAAAATAAATATGGTTGACGCTCAAGAACCCTTCATGAAAATATCACTTTTTGGGACAATTGAGTTTGCTTATGAAGGACACAAACCTGACAGCGTTGATCTTGATGAATCCAGAGGCATCACATGGGTCATAGTCTCCCTGCACATCCATACTGGGACATAAAAACAGGGGTGTAAGTCACGTTATTGTGTCGGCCTACGTGGTTGGGGAAGGGCTTTTGCAGTCACATTCTAAATGGAAGTTATTCCAACACCCGTCTAGCCCACAGGAGAGGTAGGATAGTGAATAACATTAACCACGGATTATTGCATCATTCAAAATTTTTTCAATAGATTTCTCTCTGAACGCATTTGCTCTTTATGTTTGCGATTTCAGAGGGGAAAAAAAACAACCACACGTTGAGAAAAAGCACAAACACCCAAATCATTTGTAGATAATCCAGTTTTGTACAAACTCCTAAGCAGAGGAAATGAGTTTCTCATAACCGGATGTTTTTTTTGTCTGTGACATCCTTTCTTGTAAGCAACGCCTGTGATGTAAACATTGTGCTTAGTGAACATCTATTATATAGGCCTCTTGTGGCTCGTTCCCTTCTCCTCCTCGGTGTGTGTATTTGTAAAGGGGTGTGGTTTTGTAAGGTGTGCGTATTTGTAAAGGTGTGTGTGTGTGTGTGTGTCGGAGAGAGAGAGGGGAGAGTATGCTCCTCTATGTTAGAGCCTCGCTACCCTCCGAAGGTAGTACGCGACACAGTTGAAGCAGGGCAGTGGAAACAATTGTCTCCCTGAGCCAACATTCCTACAGTATAAAAAGGTAATAGCAGAGGAATATTTTTTTAAACAGCTGAAATGTATAGACATTTTCCTTATATTGGAGACTTGTTATATTGCGTTTTTACCTGAAATTGCAGTAACAACCCGTTTAATATGGAAATTGTAGCTGCCGGCTGCACTGAGACATGTATAACATGAAAGACCATCCCACTACCAAAAACATGTCAAAGGTAGATCCTACACATAGGATGTGTTGTTTCATTTGTAACATTGTGTGGTGGTTTCAGAGGTGACACCACAGGTCCCAGAGTGGTGCTGGTGGGGTTGTTCTCCTGGGGCCCAGAGTTTCCCCTGACCTGGTAGTAGGCTAACCTAACCAACTTCGGACCCAAGTTGTGGCGTATGACATAGCAATAAATCAGCTGTAAAAAAACAGTTTTATATGGGCTATGATGGGACCAGATAGATTTTCTAATCTGGTCATGTGGTTGAAAATAAAACTCCTGGAAAGACTCCTGGCCCTAGGGAGGATTAAAACGTTTAAACCATTTACAGAAACATACTAGTCTGAGCTCGCTGTATGCAGGGTTGCATCATGTAGACCTAAAAAGACACACACTCAAACAGCATGTCATCACTATTGCGTTGATTCATTCCACTAAAAAGATTTATAGTTAGCGCAGCCACGCGAACGAAGTGTGACTAGAAACCAAATTTGATCACATTTTCTCAAACACAAATAAACAGGCCTACTTTAGGCTATAAAAACCCACCGTTACATTTCCCCTGGCCCACATGGGATCAGAGAGCATAGGACTCTCTGGGCTACCTGCAGCTGTGGTTGTTATCAGTAGCCCACAGTTGATCAGACTGAAGCACAGACTAATTGCACACGTTGACCAATCCATGGTGGCAGGTATGGGTTTCCATACAACACAGCTCATCTAGGTCAATTCACCTATGCCCATGTTCTCAGTAGCAATGAGCTTTTACCACATTTAATCGATTCACATGATATTGAACAAATAATAAGCCTGGTTTGTTTTAAGGTAGGCCTAGTGTACTTTTATATTCACATGAGAAGGTTGAGCGTTCCTTTTTGATAGGCTAACGTTACTTGATGAAGGCATGATATAAATCAAAATGTAATGAGTGTAGCAAACAGACAAGAAAATAAACCTTTCATTGTCTGCACAATGCACATAAATGCCTATGAATTATTGTATTACCCAGGAGTGTAATATGCTTGTTGTATTACCCAGGAGTGTAATATGCTTGTTGTATCACCCAGGAGTGTAATATGCTTGTTGTATTACCCAGGAGTGTAATATGCTTGTTGTATTACCCAGGAGTGTAATATGCTTGTTGTATTACCAGGAGTGTAATATGCTTGTTATGTAATTGCTTGTATTACCCAGGAGTGTAATATGCTTGTTGTATTACCCAGGAGTGTAATATGCTTGTTGTAATTACCCAGGAGTGTAATATGCTTGTTGTATTACCCAGGAGTGTAATATGCTTGTTGTATTACCCAGGAGTGTAATATGCTTGTTGTATTACCCAGGAGTGTAATATGCTTGTTGTATTAGTAAATAAAAGCTCGGTTTCCATCCAATTGGCAACAGATTTCCATGAGAATATTCTAAAATCAGCATAAACACAATATGTGCATTTCCTCACCAGAAACGTGTTTCCGTCAAATGGACTTGTTGTGGATAAAAGGCTGTGCGTGATGACGTAGTGCACATAAAAATAACTTGGTTAAATTACCATGTAACCAATTAAAAAGTACAAGTTAAATGGGTTTCCATCGCATTTTCAACTCTGCTGACGGTCTTGTCACAAACAAAATGTATGTTTTTTAGTGACTGTGTCCATTCTGGTGTGGGTACTTGTGCTCTAGCCACCAGCTCCAGATACAGTGCAGGTATAGCCTACATGATGAGAATATTATGGACAGCGAGATTGCTTGGTTGCCATTTGACAAATAAACATCGATCATCATGTCACCAGAATAAGACCCTCGATATTTATTGGAAAGTTGCATCAAGCTCATCACTGTGACGTTCATCATAACTTATTTCATGTGTAGCCTCAAACTGTATACGTGGAAGACACAACGAGTCATCGCATGACTCCAAGTTTACTTCCATATGTTGGTTATAATATAAATATTTGCGTATAAAAGCGTTTCCACCTCCATTTCTCACAATTAACTTTACCGACAAAAATAGCCCACCTTGCTAAGCGTGTTTTGTTTCGTCGACATTTGGAAAGTTTTCCGACAGATTGTCTGTTTCCATCAGGCCTGTTGTGATTTATCTGACATGTACTTTATTCGCATAAAAAGGCTGGATAGAAACCTGGTTATTGCTGAATATTTTGTGTTTACTTGCTACTGTGATATTTACGGTCAATTTGAGCTGCGGACCAAGAATGACGCATTGCCAGCCACAACAAAAGGTTAGACAAGGATGTAATGTGAATTGAAAAGTAGAATTATCTTTTCGCCACCCCACCCCCTCATACTCGCCTTCATATCTCGTAGTGGGAATAGGGCCTAATTACAGTCGTTTTTACCTGCAGCGCTAACACCCTCAGCTCCTCCTCCACGGAGTCCCAGCTGCTAATCTAAGACCTGCACTCATTCTTCAGACACACCGTGCTGGAGGAAATCAAAGAATGTAAAAAAAATAAAAAGACTCCGTGGAGAGAAAGAAAGGCAAGACCACCATCAACTCTCAAAACAAGGCTCCCTACCTACCATCTTATGAGTGCGGCCTATGAGGTGTTGAATGGCTGTGGAAGCAGGTTTCCAGAAGGTGAATACATAGGAAAAACCATGTGGTCTAATTGACTGCCAAACACCTAGCAGGAAACCTTTTGACATTTGTCCCAGATCAATGCAGCGTGTGTGTGATGCTATACCACTGTGTTAATGACACTGTTTACTGAGGAGACGCAGCTAGCTGTCCACCAGGGTCTTACAGTTAAGCATGGGTTTGGAGGGTGAAATGGTGTGTGTGTGTGTGGGGCTGTACTTCAGGTGGTATAAGTGGACTTTGCACCACAATGGGACCCTTCACAGGACACTCAGCACATCTGTTACCTCAGAATAGTGCCCCTAAGATCTTCTCCTCCAGTGCAACCCAACACTCAGTCACCAACAGGAGTGTGTGTGAAAGAGAGCGAGGTTGAGCTCTCAGCTGCACAGCTCCCCCTGCTTAACTAGCATGAAACCTGTGCTTTGGCCCTAAAAGCAGCACTCTCCTCTCCTTTGGCTGGAAATGCCATTAGCGGCGGAGGGTAGATGGAAGGGGGCATATGGAGGCTTTGCTTTGGTCAGCACTGAGCCAGCCCAGGGGGCATTGGGGGCTTAGGTGTCTGAATGGACTCACTGTTCCACAGCGAAGAGACCAATGGGGAGAAAGCCCTCCAGGAATTGAGCTTGACACCCCTGCTCCGCACTCTGATGTCTTTGGAGCCAGTGTCCATTTATTGTTGGTGTGGGGTCAGTGGAGAATGAAGTGACCTGAGCAAACAATGGCGATACTGCATATATGCAGTGAACTGATTATACTGTACCCAGAGATTAGTCACATGCACACAATGCTAGAGGTCCTTACCTGACCAGTTCCTCGTTGTAGAGGGATTTGGGCGACTCGCGGCCCAAGATGTAGACTTGGCCTTTGAAGACAGACAGCTGCACCTTGCCCTCCACGCTCTCCTGGGACTTGTCTATGCAGTGGCGCACAAACTCACACTCCGGACTATACCAGAAACCTGGGGACAAGGAACTGGATGTATACATGCTACTATAATGGAAATCATCCTTCAGCCTCCATTAGAAGTGTGGTTCGAAGTGTGGTTCAATTGTGCACTTCCATTAGAAGTGTGGTTCAATTGTCCCCCCCCCCCACCACCACCACATTCTCCTCCCATCCCACTCCTCATGCGAGCGCTTGTCCCATCGCTCCAGGTGAAGCTCAGACCCCCCTCTCCTGCCTCACCCAGGTGACCTGCTCTGTCGGTCTGAGGGACAGCTGGACTGGGGGGGGGGGAAGAACAATCCTCTCACCCAGTCCCTTTCCACTGAATCTGCACTGGTGTGAGTATCACACAGTCAGGCCAGGGCTGAGTGGATGGATCAAGCCACAGCTGTCCTCTTTTTCTCTCTCTCTCTCTCCATACTGTGTTCTGTTCAGGGAATCCCCTGTGGCTTTAGCCCATGCAGTGGGCCAGGCAGAGACAGTGGTATTTCACGCTTTAAGACCATAATGAGTTTAATCTCTGCCCCCCTCCTAGAAGGAGCTAGCTAGCGCCTGTACCTTGGTGTCTCGCTCGCTCTCCCTGGTCTCTCTGCCTGCCTGGCCATCTCCCTCCTCTCATGAGGATTTAAATTGCAGTGGCTCAGTAATCAGTTTTCTAACGGCTGTGATCCTATTATAGGGGATGAAGGAAGGCCGGCCGGGGGGGATTAGGACACCTGAGCCAGGCGGACAGGAGGTTTAGGCCCCAGTCATTCAGTCACACATTACCTCTATGAGAGGCAGAAGTAACATAGTCACTCCTCACCTGTCAATCACCGTGATTGCCACTGTGTGAGGTGTTCTGGCACAAAATGGCTGTCGTGTGCCATGCACAATTTATCACCCAGGTCAGTGTAAAGTATTTTGCATAATTTGATCATCAATGTAAAGTGCTTTGAAAGCAAGTGAACATGATATAAATCAAATATATTATCAGGAGGCTGAATAGTTTTTGGCTAACCATTTAGTGTGTGTTCTAGGAGAGAACATAACCATGAATGCACCGTTTCTGAATGCTGTATGAGCACTGTTTTAAATGTGTGTTTTTTTTTGCATAATACACCAAACGTACCGTTGTAGAGCATCTCGGCGAACTTGACCCCCAGGCCCTGTTTGATCCTCCTGACCTCTCGGTCCATGGTGAAGGTCTCTATGTCCAGGTGAGCGTGGTACAGGATGGTGCCTCCTGGGGTCTCATAGATACCTGAGGGAGCACAGAAACACACAACTAGGTGCGGAACGAAAGGTGGAGAGACAAATTAAGCACATAGGTTGCATTGCATTTCAAAATAGTCTGAAGTTGTCCCCCCCTAGGAACACAAACATTTAGCTACAGCCACAATAACATCTGCTAAATATGTGTATGCAACCAATATAATTTAAATTGATCAGAAGAGGTCTCTGGTGGTCCTGTGTCCATGACAACCTCATTGTACTTCCTTCCAGGACCAACTCAACTGAGACAGCTCTATTAGGCACCAGCCATCGTCACCCTCCTCCTCCAATACCTTGGCTGACAGACAGGCCAGCACCACAGTATATCAACCCAGTCAGAATGAGCCTGTCGCGGGCAAATGACAGGGTAGGAGGCCCCCGCCAGCCCTGAGCTAGGCCCCAGGCTCTCCCGACCCTGCAATTTACCCCCACTGCACTGTTGAGGGGAACGGAGGGAGAAGACAGAGGGGGGGGATGACAGGCGAAATGAAGCTGTCACTCAGCTGTCTGTCTTATGAGGTCGAAAAGAAAAGGCCGAAAGAGACCAGAGGAGAGATCGCGTTTCTCTATTCAAATAATGCCATTCTAATATGCTAAACCACTGGGACATCTCTGTTTAATTGACTATGGTTGCGTGTGGGCAGCATTAACAGGATATTCCTATCCTTTCCATTCAGTCTTTGGGATTAAACTCTGCGGATGGGCGCCTTGTGTTGGGACCTCAATTCACTGTTAGAAGGGGCACAGATACAATTCTTGTCTTAGATGGAGCCTACTTGAAGGTGAGGGGGGGACAAAAACATCATCTGAAAATTGGGAATCACTTACAAAGTACTGGCTGCCCAAAACAGGATTTAGCAAAACTGCTAATCATCTAAAACTCAAAAAGTGGCCATTTGAGCCACTAAAACAAGGCAACAGAGGGCAAAACAGGGGCAATTCAACTGTCACTATCTGATAAAACAGTTCAAACTGCCCTTTAACCCAATTTACCTTAAGCACCCCAAAGAGAGATTAGAAAGACAAATGAACAATAAAAAGTCTCTCTTACCTTAGCTAAACCAACTGTGGCTTAGTTAAGCTTAGGAGGACAAAAACACCAGTGATTTCCAGGTATTAATCTTTTAAACAGTTTCTCTGTATGTAGGCCAATTCTGCTAGAGGGGGTAGAGGGGTTAAGACTAAGCATTAACCCCACCTGGGCTGAGCCTGTGCTCCCCTTTGGGCGTACAGTCCACGAATGCAGGCACAAACACACACATTTAGCCTGCTTCCTGCTTTCCTGATGTTCCTCTGATCAAGAATCAAAACACACACACACACACACTTCAGAATTGTAGTTCTTGAATTCAACTAGGCCTAAATTCCTGAAACACGAATAAGTACAAATTTGTCTGATATTCTAAAATGTCTGAAAAACAACAAAAAAATGCCTCCAAAAACAAATCAATAATATATCAATCAAACCAGTTAATCATCACCATAACGTTCTCTACAGATCCTCAGCACAACATGGTTCGTCACAGTGGAGAGTTCAGAGCTCAGACAAGGGTTGACAGGTGTACACCACTTACATACACCAGTGAATGTTTTGTCCAGAACTGACAACATTCTTGACAACCATTTCCATGCCCCGCCTTCTTGACCCCCCCCCCCCCAAAAGACATACAAAATAAATGACACATTCAGTCTGTCAACTAGTCAAACCTCCTTGGCATCTTTTGTGCAAACCCCCCTTCTCCCCCTGCCGTCAACACACAATCTTTACTAGTTATTCACTGCAGTCAAAACCTCACACTCCTCCTTTCCCATTTCTGTAGAAAAGATGAGCTTTGATCTTTTGTGCAGCCAGGAGGGAGAAAAGTGGGCTTCCCATTTTTCAATTTCTACCTGCCACTACGCCAGAGGCGGAGTGTGTTGGCGAGTCAATTTGCTGGTCAGGTTATTGTGAGGAGTAGAAATGCAGTGTGGCAGGAGGCAGGGGCCACGGAGGGAGTCAGTGACGTGCTGTCTGACATGGGACACGGTGCCACAAACATCTTGGCCCCTCACGGCCCTTAAGCATGCAGGAATAAGGAGGTTTCTGAGAAGCTCTGTTGACGGAGAGGGCAATTCGAAGTCATGCGGAGGAGTGGCCGACTGCCAAGATGGAGTGTGTGTGTGTGAACAACAGCGTGTGTCTGTGTGTGGGAGGCTGCAAAAAGAGAAATGCGAAGGCTTTCTGCATGTGAAAGTGAATGTGGGTCACATCAGACCCTCAGTTTACAGGTGAACCAGAGAAAAACATTTCCTCTGAAAGGAAAGAGAGGCACATAATGCTGTGTTTGTTCATGGTCTTGCTTTTCCTCCACAACACTTTTATGCAAGTGGAATAGCAAGTGTTCCCTTTTAGCACTGACATAAAATGACTGCAATTGCCTGAAAGCACTAGAGATGTGACAGGAAGCTTTACAAATGGATAGGACTTGGAAGTGTTGGCACTTACGGCGGAGTAGGTACTGTATGTCTTTGTGCTAGCTTATCTATAAATCTAACATTTCTATAAAAGGGAAGTGCATTTTAACCAAAGCTATTGATACAGTATACATGTTTTTCCTCTCAATTCATTTAATCTGTATTCTCTCAGGATCTCTTCTCTTTATACATATAGGCTCTCTCATTACACTTAGTCACTGCCTTACCTCTGGACTTCATGCCGATGAAGCGATTCTCCACGATGTCGATCCTCCCAACTCCATGCCTCCCTCTGAAACCACAATGGAAACCACAATAGAATTCTTAGTCACCAAGAACAGTAGTCAATATTTCTGTATTCTCGCCTGAAAACACCCACACTTTGCTGAAAACACTGCAGCAAGAGTTTACACACTGCCCTCTAATGGTGATTCCATGCAGTCAATAAAGGATTCTCATTCGCAGTTTGGCTCTCCCTACTGATTGTCCGACTCACCCCATCTCATAGAGGTAAGAGAAAGTCCGACTCACCCCATCGAGGTAAGAGAAAGTCCGACTCACCCCATCGAGGTAAGAGAAAGTCCGACTCACCCCATCGAGGTAAGAGAAATCTCACCCCATCGAGGTAAGAGAAAGTCCGACTCACATCCCATCGAGGTAAGAGAAAGTCCGACTCACCCCCGAGGTAAGAGAAATCTCATCGAGGTAAGAGAAAGTCCGACTCACCCCATCGAGGTAAGAGAAAGTCTCACCCCATCGAGGTAAGAGAAAGTCCGACTCACCCCCGAGGTAAGAGAAATCTCATCGAGGTAAGAGAAAGTCCGACTCACCCCATCTCATCGAGGTAAGAGAAAGTCCGACTCACCCCATCTCGGTAAGAGAAAGTCCGACTCACCCCATCGAGGTAAGAGAAAGTCCGACTCACCCCATCTCGGTAAGAGAAAGTCCGACTCACCCCATCGAGGTAAGAGAAAGTCCGACTCACCCCATCGAGGTAAGAGAAAGTCCGACTCACCCCATCGAGGTAAGAGAAAGTCCGACTCACCCCATCGAGGTAAGAGAAAGTCCGACTCACCCCATCGAGGTAAGAGAAAGTCCGACTCACCCCATCGAGGTAAGAGAAAGTCCGACTCACCCCATCGAGGTAAGAGAAAGTCCGACTCACCCCATCGAGGTAAGAGAAAGTCCGACTCACCCCATCGAAAGGTCACCCCAAGAGAAAGTCCGACTCACCCCATCGAGGTAAGAGAAAGTCCGACTCACCCCATCGAGGTAAGAGAAAGTCCGACTCACCCCATCGAGGTAAGAGAAAGTCCGACTCACCCCATCGAGGTAAGAGAAAGTCCGACTCACCCCATCGAGGTAAGAGAAAGTCCGACTCACCCCATCGAGGTAAGAGAAAGTCCGACTCACCCCATCGAGGTAAGAGAAAGTCCGACTCACCCCCATCGAGGTAAGAGAAAGTCCGACTCACCCCATCGAGGTAAGAGAAAGTCCGACTCACCCCATCGAGGTAAGAGAAAGTCCGACTCACCCCATCGAGGTAAGAGAAAGTCCGACTCACCCCATCGAGGTAAGAGAAAGTCCGACTCACCCCATCGAGGTAAGAGAAAGTCCGACTCACCCCATCGAGGTAAGAGAAAGTCCGACTCACCCCATCGAGGTAAGAGAAAGTCCGACTCACCCCATCGAGGTAAGAGAAAGTCCGACTCACCCCATCGAGGTAAGAGAAAGTCCGACTCACCCCATCGAGGTAAGAGAAAGTCCGACTCACCCCATCGAGGTAAGAGAAAGTCCGACTCACCCCATCGAGGTAAGAGAAAGTCCGACTCACCCCATCGAGGTAAGAGAAAGTCCGACTCACCCCATCGAGGTAAGAGAAAGTCCGACTCACCCCATCGAGGTAAGAGAAAGTCCGACTCACCCCATCGAGGTAAGAGAAAGTCCGACTCACCCCATCGAGGTAAGAGAAAGTCCGACTCACCCCATCGAGGTAAGAGAAAGTCCGACTCACCCCACCGAGGTAAGAGAAAGTCCGACTCACCCCACCGAGGTAAGAGAAAGTCCGACTCACCCCACCGAGGTAAGAGAAAGTCCGACTCACCCCACCGAGGTAAGAGAAAGTCCGACTCACCCCATCGAGGTAAGAGAAAGTCCGACTCACCCCATCGAGGTAAGAGAAAGTCCGACTCACCCCATTGAGGTAAGAGAAAGTCCGACTCACCCCATCTCATTGAGGTAAGAGAAAGTCCGACTCACCCCATCTCATTGAGGTAAGAGAAAGTCCGACTCACCCCATCTCATTGAGGTAAGAGAAAGTCCGACTCACCCCATCGAGGTAAGAGGAAGTCCGACTCACCCCATCGAGGTAAGAGAAAGTCCGACTCACCCAATCTCATCGAGGTAAGAGAAAGTCCGACTCACCCAATCTCATCGAGGTAAGAGAAAGTCCGACTCACCCCATCTCATCGAGGTAAGAGAAAGTCCGACTCACCCAATCTCATCGGAGGTAAGAGAAAGTCCGACTCACCCAATCTCATTGGAGGTAAGAGAAAGTCCGACTCACCCAATCTCATTGAGGTAAGAGAAAGTCCGACTCACCCCATCTCATTGAGGTAAGAGAAGATGTCCAGCGGTGTGTCCTTCGACTTCCCCTCCTTGACGTGGGTCACCTTGATGGGCACACCTGTGTGGGTTGGAATGGAACAGTCAGACAGTCAGTTACGCAACTGTGCTACAGTAGGTCATTCAGGTTAACAGTATTGTTCTCTTACAGTATCAAATCTGATCTCGTCACATACAGCAAATTTTGGATTTGGGCAGAAGCTGTATTTATGAATCTGACAGAATCAATATGTATGGCCAAAATTGTTACTACATTTCCACCTATTCGTTTAATGTTCACTAAAAACAAACAAAGTGAAGAGATTGATTCCCAGGCACTGAACACAGTTCACAAGGGAGATGGGAGAGACCATGAAAAGAGTGAGGGAGTGGAGAGGGAGATTTGGATGTGGAGGGAGTGTTAATGGTAGAATACTTCAATGGGATGTGGTGAGAAGTACTAATATATTCAAAAGCCCTGCTCATTTGAAGGCTGTGAAATCCCAGACAGGCCTTTCCTAAGTTAATTACACACCCGGGCTTTGAGTCACCCATACCTTTTCTACCAATAGCCTCGCACTGCGGTATGAGTGAATGTGTGTGTGCACATTATTAGGAACGCATTGACCATTCCTAATACGCACACACACACACGCCTAGGTGCTCACCAATCAATCTCCATCCCCAACTTTCCCTACAAAGACACACTAAATTCAGTTTATTAGGTACACCCATCTAGTACTGGGTCGGACCCCCCCCCTTTGCCTCCAGAACTGCCCGAATTCGTCGGGATTCTCTGTGGAAATGTTGCTCAATTGGTATCAAGGGAGCTAACGTGTTCCAGGAAAACATTCTTCTCACCATTACACCACCAGCCTGTACCGTTGACATCAGGCAGGACGGGGCCATGGACTCATACTGCTTACGCCAAACCATGACTTTTCCGTCAGCATGACGCAACAGGAACCGGGATTTGTCGGAACAGGCAATGTTTTTCCACTCCTCAGTTGTCCAGTGTTGGTGATCCGGTGCCCACTGGAGCCGCTTCCTCTTGTTTTTAGCTGATAGGAGTGAAACCCGGTGTGGTCGTCTGCTGTAATAATCCATCCGTGACGAGGACCGACGAGATGCGTTCCCGAGATGTTCTGCACATCACTGTTGTACAGCGCCGTTATTCGCCTTCTTAGCTTGCACGATTCTTGACCTTCTCATTCATCCTCTCATCAACGAGCTGTTTTCGCCCACAGGACTGCTGACTGAATGTTTTTTGTTTGTCGCACCATTCTCGGTAAACCCTAGACACTGTCGTGCGTGAAAAGCCAAGATGCCGACGGTTTCTGAGATACTGGAACCGCCGCACCGACAATCATAACATGCTCAAAGTCGCTTAGGTCACCTGTTTTTCCCATAATAACGTTTAAATCGAACAGTAACCGAATGCCTCGGTGCCCGTCTGCCTGCTTTATATAGCAAAGCCATGGCCATGTGACTTACTGTCTGTAGGAGCGAACCATCTTCATGAAAGGGGTGGTGTACCTAATAAACTGGCCAATGTATTTTGGCCACTGTCATTTACTTGCTTATTCATAGTATTCATAGGTTAAAATGAGCAACGCAGAGGTCAAAGGTGGAGGAGGTGCAATAGAATGGGACATGGGCGGGGGAGGGGGAGGTGGGGGGCTAAAAGAGCTTTTGAAGACACACGAAGGATAGAAGAAAGAAAAATACATCTGCAGATAGTCACTCCCCTATCCATCCAGCGCTCATTAGCATTTAGCATGCTTGCAGTTGCCAATCAAGTCCCGGTAAAAAAGCAGCACTCCTGGTTGCATTTCAATGGGCCCAAATGTAAGCCCTGTTCGAATGACACGTAAAGGACTTGACAAAATATTTTTAGACAAGGGCTTTGTCACTTCGGCCCCTGAGGAAAACTCCCAGAGCCGGAGAGGGCACACGGATAGCGCTCCGACAAAGCCCCCTGATCCCCCAAATAGTTAATAATTAGATTAAAAGTTCAAATAAATTAAGTGAGGGTGTGAATGCGGGAGCCGGGCCCGGCCTCTCGTCCTCCTCTCCTCCATCTCGCCGTGTCTATCATTCACTGGGCCTTTCTTTTCCCTGCCTGCCCTTTTCTTCAGCGCTGAAGTGAACAGTGCAAACAATGGGACAGCAGACACAGTTGTAGGAAAAATTACTGCTTTAAATTTTTCCTCTCTCTTTTTCCTTTTCCCCCCCTCTTTCAATGAAAGGAAGAGGGATAAAAAAAAAAGGACAGAAAGAAGGGGAAAACTGCTGCTGATGAAAGAAAGTTTAGTTTATCTTTTTTAATCAGTGAGAAAGCCCGGTGAAAAAAGGGCTGGTGGGAGATGAAAAGATGGAAACATTCTTGCGCTGATCTTGTGCTTGAGGAGGAGGAGTAAGCTGAAGCCTTTGTGTGAGCCACTAAAACAGCTTTTGTCATCGTCACTCAATAAGGGGAGAGGAAAAAAAACTATGAAAACTGATTGCAAATGAGCAAAGGGCCGAGGTGAAACCAGGTTATACGATGACGTCACCGTTTCAGATTCCTATTACCATTTTTTAAATTGTTTAAACCTTCCTTCAAATGAAGATTTAACAGTTCTCTATGAACTTTATCATTGCTCCTCCCCCTCCAATTTCACTTACTTCAGATATACATCTCAAATAAACCCCACAAACCTTCAAAGTTGCATACATCAGCAGACAGATACCAACGTAAATCACAGATGAAACCTCCTTTCTCTTCTATTCCTCTCTGAACTGCTTCAGTGTAGTAGCAATGTCATAAAACTGTCACTGGTCATCACCATGATCAGAGGCTAATGTCCTGCCATGTCTTTTGAAGCCCCAGCAGGCCTCAGTGGCCTGTAGCCCCCCCATCCATACATTTATACACACAGACACTTGTGACCAGGATCTAGATTAGAGGGATTTCTGCTTCTGGCCCCAGGCTGGGATGTGTGTCTCTTTTCGGCAACTGGGCTAATGTGTCACTTTCCTGGGCCTCCCTCAGTCAATTGTATTAGCTGGCTTAACGCTTCCGGCCCCTCCATGCCCCCAGGCAGGCTGCTTTAGTTTAGACTGCTCCGGGTTGTGGGGCTGGGCTGTCCTAGGTCTGGGTGGTCAGAGTGATAAACACAGCCAGGGAAAGGCAGGGTAGCACGGGGTCTACAGCAGCCCTGGGGCTGTGGGTATGGCCAAGCCATTGGTGGACAAGACGAACAAACTAACACAGGTCAGGACTGGACTTGGAATCATAAACCCCGGCTGAACTACAGGACTAAAAAGTCCCACTAGATGGGATGAGGAGATGTAGACAGACGGACGGACACACACCTTTTTTGAACTCGATCTCCAGCACATCTGGGCTGTTGGGGGCGTCCTCTGGGCTCTTGGTCATCAGGTACAGGCCAGCTGGAGCATGGCTCTGTAATATACACACAATGACATTCACATTTCAGCACTTAGTATGGTACTAGGAGATTCAGTTGAGAACATGGCAGACATAGCCAGTCTGCTGTGGGTGGAGGGACGGGATGATGCGTGAAAATAAATAACCTTCAAAAGCTGTCAGGATCTGAGCGAAAAAGACAAAAATCTACATCCTATTTTTCTCCTCTATTTGGTTTCATTTTTCCCTGCTTGGCCTTTCACCACAGAGGGAGGTGGAGAGAAGAGGAAGCGATGCAGCAGGACAAAAAGAGAGAAAGACAGACCCCAATCCACTGAAAGAAGACACTTCATAAGTCAAAGCACATCTGATACTATGACAGGATGTACTCAAGCGAATGCCACACAATATTCACCGGCTGTTTGGAAAGGCGCAAGCAAATCTTCCAAATCCGCCATCCAGCCCCCCTCCCCCCCCCCATAAGCTTTTCCACATCTTCTGGAATTGACTTTCTGACTGACATTTTCTCCTTTATTTCTCTTCAGATGAAGAATGAATCTTTATGGGAACCACACAACAACAACAACCTATCCCTCCTACCCTGAGAGCCATAGGAAGTTGTAGGAGCCGACACAGACGTTTTGTTGTTTTCCAGTTGGGGGGGAGTTGAGCACTTAAATAAAAATCGGGCTGACACCCCTGCCAATTACCTCACATTACAACCAGACGATGGCCAATGTCCCCTGAGCTGAGGCAAATTGCAGGGGAACTATGCAAAATAACCACTGGGTGCATTTAAATGAAAACCTTTACCAGACGGGGAAAAAAAAAAAATCATACGATAACTAATCTCGCTCTCAGCCGCAGAGAGATTGCCCATGTCGGGGAACGAATGCAATCGCTCCTTTCCTTTTAACTAAACACCAACGTCGACTTTCAAAAAGGCTCCCATCTCTCCTTTTTATTTTCTGCCTCAGTGCCCAAGAAGACGACAAACGAGAGGGAGAAGGAGTGGGGCAAAACGACTCCCCGAAAAACCCATTTGATGCATACTATTGAAGGGGACAGGACCGAGGAACACAGCATGATTTCATTTGAACAACAGACTGAGCAGGACTTGCTCTGCGAATCTGGGTATGATAACTATTGTTGTGTGGTTACTATAGTGTTCTACAGAGTTGACTTACCTACTAGTGGTTTAAAGCCTACGCAATCCTAACCAATGAAGATGCATTGTTTCTGCCGGCTAGAGTTCACTCTATGATAAAGACGTTATCCTTCTTACCTCTCTACACAGACACATTATCACAAGGAAATACATGGAATATCAATTCAAACATGTATGCTCACGAGACGCGAGTGACAAAGTGGGAGAGAGAGAGAGAGAAATGGAAAGAGCGAGGGAATAGTTTCCAGTGCTTAAAGATCAATGCATTTCAATTCCAGCCCCCCGCAGGTGGACCGGTCCCAAAGCCCCTGGCCCCGAAAGACAGGAACATTTAGAAATGGAGCGAGAGTGAGAGAAAGGGAGAGCGATGCTGTCAAATGGGGCGTGAAGCTCAGCCATCATGTCGCTGTGCTTAGCTCCCTTTTGCAGCCATTCTCCAGTTCTGCCATATTGTGGTGCGCTGCTGTGGTCCCACTCAATGCGGCCCCCAGAAAGAGGGCTGTGGCAGCGTGAACTTAAAGTGAGTAAATTTCTATCTTTCCACACGTTAGCTGCCTCATTGCCTTTCAATTGAGTCCGGTGGCCTCAAAAGAAAAGGCAGAGGTGGGGAGAGAGTTGGGGGGGGGGGGGGGGCTGGAAGAAAATCTGGCCCACTGGTTTATGGAACTGACACTTAAATCACCACGTCTAAAGTCAGGCCTTGTCTTTAAAATGCCATTTGCAAACATGGCATATTGAGAATGTATTAAATCTGATTTGTGCGGACTATTTTTTATGTTTAACACCCCGCTACATTTGGTTAACATTATCATTGGCCGTATCATGGGGCGGCAGGTAGCCTAGCGGTTAGAGAGGCTGGCCTGTTCGAATCCCGGGTCAGTTGGGAAAAATCTGTCAGGAAGTGAGCTGGCAACTGGAGGGTTGCTGTATCAAATCCTAGATGCCATTGAGCAAGGCACTTAACCCCTCACAACAACAGCTCCCCAGGTATCCAGTGTGGTAGCACCCGCACCTCTCCAATACCTGTGTATGTGTGTATTTCAGGGGGGTTGGAAGCGGAAGTAACATTTTGGTTGAATCTTGTGTGCAATTGATCAATAAAGAAAATCTTAACCTTTGTCTACAGTATCTACCAACAGCTTTGCCCAAAAGGTAACACTAGAAACAAGCACAAACTATAAGACAACAACTAAATCAGAGACAAATAGATTGACAGAGAGCTCTATAATAGGTCAGACCCAACCATCTGACCAAGGGGCGAGAAGGTTGCGTGACAAATCTAACCCTCCGTGCTTGAAAAGATACCTACACACCATCCAATGCATCCTTCCCCCTAGGCAGCTGCGTCACGGGCCGGGTCATTTCCAAACTAACAGAAAACCAGTTTCATTTCCTCTGTGTAGCTACCACCTCTTTAGTCAATAGCATCAAAGGGGCTCGGGGTTTACCACACAACATCGTTGTCCTCCACTCCTACTGGGCTACTGGGCCAGGGGAAGTCCGGCCAAAGCCATGGACTATCATTTAGACAGAGGGGATGTTTTAATGACTGCTGACGAGTGTCACACTGCCCCAGGGACCCGGCCCCTGACCGGTAAACTGACAGCACAGAGGATATTGGGTTGTGTTTCAGGACAAATAGCTTGCCTTTTCAAGTTAAATAGCTTCACGTTATTTATACAAGTTCAATCGGATCAGGAAAGCAGCTACAACGTGTTCTCGATACGGCAAATGATAGATCTGTTACATAGGGTTTAAACTTCAAGAGTTGAAATGCTTGTCTTTAAAATTTGCAATGGTGTTCAAAAATAAAAATGCATCATCAAAATTCCATCATTCATAGAAACTTTAATCCCCTGGTTGCTCCTAATCCAGTAAAACTGTCTAGAAGAACAACGTCAAATGTGAGCAGATAAAGACAATGTAGCCTAGTGGTGTAGCTAAAGCCTAACCTCCGGCGTAATGGGAGAGAATCCAGCTAGTGGGAATAGCCACAGCGCAACCTGACCCTGGCTACCTTATCTCAGAAGGAACATATGAGCGACCATTTGGACATTTCCTAATCTGTGTGTGGGGAGAGTGGAGCCATTGTGTTTCCAGGTGGGCGGAGAGGCACTGTGAATGGAGGGAGTCTGCTCCGGCCTTGGGGGGGGGGGGGGGGAGTAACTGGACTCTTAGGAGGCAGATGCCCAGTTGAGAACTAGAAGGTTGAGATGACCTTTTCAATATCTCCTCACGGACAGTCCTGTTTGGGTGCATATGTTGATAAGAGGTTAATAATGATAAAGTACATTGATGTAGTATTACCATCTGGGTTGTACATTCAATGTACAGTAAGGTTTCTTCAAAGCCCGAAATGGTTTTAAATTGACACATAAAAAGTAAAATGTTTAAAGTACTTGGAAAATGTGTAAAATCTCAAATAATCTCCTACGGGAGCAGAAACTGAGCAAATGAGTGAATTATTACAGTCTGTTCAATTTGAAATGGATCATAACAGGCCCCGAGTAATGTATTCAAATCCCTTTATCACTTGTAGTATCTCCTCCACCATAAATATTTCATCGCATTTAATTCCATTGATAAATTCATTGTGAAAGTAAATGGGACTAAAACCATGAATTAAATCAATTACACAATACTGTCATACTACACATCGCTATGCTATTGAGTCGTTTCTTTTCAGGATGAATTTCTCCACAGGGCGAGCGTCGGAGAGAGAAAAGCCTGCGTTACATTTCTGCCCCTGCCCCGCCAATCCAAAAGCGGGGGACCCCTCGCCTCCCTGACACCCCGTCCATTGGGACGCTCATCTGTCTGCCCGCCTTTGTACTTTACTGTTACTGGTGACATTCTGGTGTCACGGTGAAATGGGTCCCTCCCACGTTGCAGCCTGCGGCGGCGCAACCAGAAACAATGGTCCCCCAAGAGCCGGGGGGGACCCAGGAGGCCCAGCTGGGCGCGCTGCCCTAACCCTTCCCCCGGCTCCCATGAAATCGGGAATTATGCGAGCCGTTTCTGATGACAAGTCAGTGTCTGTGTGTCCCAGGCTCTTCCCAGGCTCGGCAAGGTTTAGGGTGAGAAGAGACAACAAGGAGGGATGAGGTTTGAGTCGTCAAGGGTGACCTTTGTGTACAGCCTTGACCTCTGACCCCTGAAGAGATCAAACTATCTCTGTCTCACTGTGGGCTCAGGGTTTGGTTCATCTGTGCTGGTGCCAATATAAGAGATTGGGGGGGGGATCTTCTTAACTTTATCTCAATAGAGATCTAGGGTTGCAAAATTCCAGTAACTTTCCCCAAATCCCCTGGTTTTCCAGAAATCCTGGTTGGAGGATTCATGGAATTTAGGAGGGAATAAGCAGGAAATCTGTGAATCCCCTAACCGGGATTTCAGGAAAAACTTTTTTGGGAAAGTTATTTCACAACTCTACTCCTATCAGCTATTGCTTTGTACATATTACAACACAATAATATATACTGTAAAAAAGAAAACGTGAAACAGGGAGAATCTATAAACTACCAGGCAGGTTGACTATGGAGAGAAATGTTAAATATGAGTAGGAGGACAAAAGATGTGATAGATACTGTATGGTCAATGACATGGATTAGCTGACACTATGTGAACCTAGGTCCAGTGTATCCATCCTGATACTCTTGAGAAGTTTGCTGTTGTGATTCAGACAGCAGGAGGTGAGATGAACAACCTGCTGAATCTGGCACTGGGATGAACGGTGACATGATAGGGGCCATAATTGTCCTGATTGATTCCTCAGCCTGCTCATGCATGCAGAAGATCTTACCTTAGGGTTTTCCAGTATTCCAGACTCATAGCTGTTGAAACAGACAATGAGAAGGTATGTTGGTGAACACATTCATTCCCTTTGTCATTCTACAGCAGTGTTTCCCAACTAAGCACACCCGATTCTACTTTTCAACTAATCATCAAGCCCTTGATAAGTTGAATCAGGCGTCATTGTCCGGGTAGACAACAAAAATGTGTGGCGTTGGGGGTACTCAAGGACCGGAGTTGGGATGCACTGCTGTACAGGATATAGCTAATGTGGGAGACAAGTGACCAAAAAGGGCCAATACCGCCTGAAAGTTACAAACTATTCTTGTAAAAATAAAACTTATGTATTTTCTTCAACCTTAATTCAACCAGGAAGTATTGTGAGCATCAGTGGTGTTCTTCTCACCTGATGTGCATGAGGTTGGCATCCATGCTCCAGGGTGCTTTAGGGGTGACAGGCACAGGGATGCCATGTTTCTGGGGGTGATGGGAAAGGTCAGAGAAGAGTCAATGATAACAGTATATTAACACTTCAAGTGAGACCGCTCTGAGCAATACATTTTTATCTGCTAAATTCTGAATAGTTAAACCAATCATATCACCTCCAGCTGTTCTCTAACAACTGCAATGGTTGATTTGACTTCAAATCTGGTCATTCTGTTATTTATTTAAGTTCAACGTTGTATAACACAATCATGGGAAGGGAGAAAAGCTTGATAAAAAATGGTGACTGATGCACACATGGGACTAAAAGGCCATGATCCCCCTCTAGTGGGCTGAGTGGAGAACACCACCTCATAGACAAACACTGCTAGGCAACATGTTATGAAAAGAACCTATCATATCATCAGGTCAACATTGGATCATTCAGAGATCCTCACTGAACTTCTGGAGAGAGTTTGCTGCACTGAAAGTAAAGGGGCTGAATAATTTTGCACGCCCAATTTTTCAGTTTTTGATTTCTTAAAAAAGTTTGAAATATCCAATAAATGTCGTTCCACTTCATGATTGTGTCCCACTTGTTGTTGATTCTTCACAAAAAAATACAGTTTTATATCTTTATGTTTGAAGCCTGAAATGTGGCAAAAGGTCGCAAAGTTCAAGGGGGCCGAATACTTTCGCAAGGCACTTTTATGCATCTGTCATTCTCAATGAAAGCAAGTCTAAGAAGCAGGAGATATAGCACACAGAACATATCTATGCTTCCCGTTTTTAAGTTTCTTTCTTGCATCTTTTAATATCGGTTTTGTACACCAACTTCAAACTGCTGAAACACAATATTTTGGGTTATGCAACAAAATATTTCACAGCGGTTTAGATGGTACAATGATTCTCTACACTATATTCGCTTGTCACAAACTGAAATTAGGTAAACTATTTGAATTTTAGCAACCAGGAAATGGCAGAGCAAACAAAATTAAAGTCACGGTGCAGGTTCCGATCATCATAATGAAAGGAAAAGTAACAATTTAACAAAATGCCTAACGTGCTGACCACACCGCTCGAGTTTCGTGCTTTGTAAAATAAATGTACACATAGACGTTATTCAAATCATTGCACCTGCACGTCTGCATAGCCAGTCGCTAAAATAGAACTTGGTTCTATTTGTGACTGTCACGTCCTGACCATAGAGAGCCCTTATTTTCTTTTACCTTAATATAATGCATCAATAAAATCAATTTAGCCTCAAATAAATAATGAAACATGTTCAATTTGGTTTAAATAATGCAAAAACAAAGTGTTGGAGAAGAAAGTAAAAGTGCAATATGTGCCATGTAAAAATGCTCATGTTTAAGTTCCTTGCTCAGAACATGAGAGTCAGACAGGGACACGACAGCAGCGAAGCCCTGTATACTTTGAGAAGTTAAATGAGAAAGTGGTCAAATAAATGCGAGGTGGAATTGAACTACAGTGGCAGGATAGTTGCAACGCTTAACCATCTGAAAAGGGAGACATCGAAAGACCCAAGCCGTTGCTGGCAGCAGTGCGATAACGGATGGAGTGAGAAAATCACAGCGTTGATGACAGAAATGATTGCAGTTGATATGCAGCCACTGTCAATGGTAAAGGACGTAGGCTTCAATGCACTGATGGCATATCTAGAACCAGACTACAAGATGCCAAAAAAACTTGATGGCCCGGGTGGAGATATTGTACAATGATTGCTCTGCAAGTACAAAGGGCGAACTTTCAAAAACCATACGTGGCGTTAACACATTGTCAGAGGTCTATGAACACGCTGTCATGCATCACTGCAGCGAGCCATCACATTACATTTACATTTAAGTCATTTAGCAGACGCTCTTATCCAGAGCGACTCACATTGATGAGAAGTGGGACATGTACTGCCAACTGAGAACATGGAGGAGAGGGTCACAGTAGAGAAACTAAAATGGCATTAACTACAGTCATTGTTGAGTGGGAGGGGTACAGCAGTAAGGTGACTGCCGCCTGTTAGGTAGTCAGGGCTGCACTAGATTGAACGGCACTGCCCCCTAGCGGTCACACACAGGACCAAATGTGAATTGTGAATTCACATAATTTAATACTTAATTTTTTTTTTTTTTTTTTTTAAACCATTTCAAAATGGCAGTTTAAACTTTCAAATGTTTACATAAATCACATCCCTAATGTATATGAAGTGATTCTATCATGTGGAAGTGTTACCTCGGCATACTCCATCAGATCCTTCCTCCCAACGAAGCGATTGTAGAACTCAGGGATCCTCCATGGAGCAATAATCTGAGCGGGAGAGAGAGGAGCGATGGTTACGCATGTCATTTGTATGGTGCATTATCTGAAGTAAATGTTGGATGATGGGACAGTCATGTTGTGTAGTTACAGGTGTTCATGCAGAGGAGCTGGGGATGACCGAACTGACCTGAACCTCAGGGTAGAGGGCATAGCAGGTGAGCTCGAATCGGATCTGATCGTTGCCCTGAAAGTCACAGTTAACCATTCAGACACAAAACACTAGTAACATGTCCAGAAATAAATCTAAAAACTACTAGCAAAGACAGAGAGATAATCAAGCAGGTGATTTCTCACTCACCTAAGACAAGTTAAGGTTCAAATCACTTCCATTGGTAGTTGAAAAAGCATGTAAACTGACAAGCTTCCAGTGAGTGACTTCTTGCAGTTACTGTTGGTTGAAGGCTCAATTCAGTGGCATTTGTCTCCATCTACAGTTGGAGCAGGGACACTACATCTCCCCACAGTATCGTTACACTTGTGGCTGACTAATGAATGCCATTGTGGTAGCTGAGGGCTATTTGAATGTGACCTTCCCACTCACTCCAAAAGCTAATTGGGAAAACAGTCAGATTTCAACAAAACAGACAAATATCTCAAATGAACCTTGACAGATGTTAACAATTTGCTAATGGTTCCACCTAGCCCTCCGGGTTCTTCTCGGCTCTCCCCTTGCAGATTTACCCCTCACCTTTCCCGTGGCACCGTGGGAGACGTACTG
Source organism: Oncorhynchus gorbuscha (assembly GCF_021184085.1). Classification (NCBI taxonomy): domain Eukaryota; kingdom Metazoa; phylum Chordata; class Actinopteri; order Salmoniformes; family Salmonidae; genus Oncorhynchus; species Oncorhynchus gorbuscha. The sequence continues at coordinate 16,332,404 of NC_060192.1, forward strand.
GGCGCCCTCCTGCCGTGCGATCTGGATCTGGCGGCGGGCAATGCAGGGCCGGGCCACTGAAGTGCCCAGCAGGTAGCGGTCCTCGTAGATGGCGTTGGCCTGGACCGACGGCCAGATGAACTCTTCCACAAACTCTGCCCTCAGGTCCTCGATGAACACCTATACATGGAGGGAGGTTACACTTGAACCATTCGACGTAAAGCTTACGTCAACAGTATTTCACTAAATGCTCATTTGACAATCTTAATACACGAGCGCAGTCAGTTGAGTTCACCTGCAATGGCTTTGCGTTGACAAACTTTTGCTTACAAATCTTAACTCGCAAGGCAGAAAGAGCGCAGACCTCTGCCAGTGTTAGCTGCTAAGAAGACGACAACCCAGACCTCATATCCTCACGTATCTTTGATAACAATCAAGATCCGATTTGCCTGCTCAATCATTTCCCGTAACTGTGACCCAGATGTCAGGACACATAATTCTAGACCTCAAGAACTGACAATCCAACCTTGAACTGGCTCATCACCATGTAGCAAATGTACCACTGTTCTCATTGTTCAATTGAAAGTTGTATCAGTTTCATATCAACCAAGGTCTAATTGTATTTTTATTTTTGCATACATACAGTACCGTGAAATTATTTGCCCCATTTTTTATTTTCTATACTTTTGCATATTTTTTTATACTGAATGTTAACAGATCTTCAACCAAAACCTAATATTAGATCAACGAGTGAACAAATAACACAACAATGACACTTGTTTCATAAACAATTTCAGCAACACCCAAAATGTCCCTGTGTGAAAAAGTAATTTCTTCAATAACTGGTTCTGCCACCTTTAGCCCCAACCAAACTCGTCCACGTCCTGGCGGAGGAATTTTGGCTCACTTCCATGCAGAACTCTTTGTAAATCAACGACATTTGTGGTTTTTCCAAGTCCTGCCACAACATATCAATTGGGATTAAGACTTGCCTTTGACTAGGCCATTCCAAAACTTAAAATGTGTTGCTTTTTTGCCATTTTCATTTAGACTTGAGCGTTTTGGATCATTGTCTTGCTGCATGACCCAGCTGAGCTTCAGCTTCATCTTACAGACGGATGGCCTGACATTCTCCTGTGGAATTCTCTGATACAGAGCAGAATTCATGGCTCCTTCTATTAAGGCAAGTCGTCCAGGTCCTGAGACAGCCCCATCACACTACCACCATTATAATTGACTGTTGGTATGAGGTTCTTACTATGGACTGCAGTGTTTGGTTAGCGCCAGACATAATGGGACCCGTCGTCAAAAACGTTATACTGTTGAATCATCTGTCCGTAGAACAGAGTCTTGATGATCCTGCAGGTGCTATTTGGCAAACTTGAGGCAACTTTTTGGACGACACGGTTCCCATTATTCCTGGCGAAAACCAAACACTGCATTCCACAGTACGAACCTCGTACCAACGGTCCAGACCTAATCCCAATTGAGATGTGGCAGGACTTGAAAAGAGCAGTTCATGGTTTAAAACTCAAATGTCGCAGAGTTAAAGCAGTCCTGCATCCAAGAGTGAGCCAGAATTCCTCCACAGCAACGTGAGAGAATGATTAACAACTACAGGAAGCATTAGGTTGCAGTAAATGCAGCTAAAAGGTGGCATAACCAGTTATTGAGTGTAAGGGGGAAATTACTTCACACAGGGGAATTGAGTGTTGCATAACTTTATTCATGAAATAAATAAGATATTTGTTATTTGTCATTTCAGGTTCCTTTTATCTGACAACATTCAGTATCAAAAATATGCACAAAAAAAGAAGAGAATCAGGAAAGGGCAAATACTTTGACGGCACTGTATGTACTTCAGAGTGACTCATCTTGAGACTCAAGAAGGATTTGCTCCTTTTAGCCATGTTTTGTTGTTGTTGCCACCATGGCCTTGGCCTTGGCTTTGTAGCCCCTGGTACCATTAGCCTATGCATTTCTTGTTTATAATGTTTGTGTATTTGTATTGTATCCGCAAGAGATTCTACTGCACTGTTACTTCAACCAGATCCTGGAACTCCTCTTTAACCGTCTCTACCGTGTCCTCCACACCACTATGCTACCATGTCTTGCCAATGTCATGACGCTTAGACTCCGCTTTTTACCTTCTTTGCTCCAAGACTCTCTGCTTTCTTCTTTGCAGCATCAAAGTCCTCTACTTGTCCAATATTGGCCTGCAAAGAAGAGAGTTTGTTACATCTAATCAACTGGTGCCCAAAATAGTACACTACAGGAGGAGTGTTTCAGTGAAAATGTTTAATGTTCTCCAAACTTCAGTCGCGGGTTTTTTTACGAGAGCACTTAGTCAGAAAATCAGAGTTTTGAATTCTGCCATACACTCTTTGAATCAGCTATTTTCTCAAAGGAGAAGAGCATGCAAACATTTAAAAACAATATGTTACTTATCCTTCTATGTATAAAATGTCTTGCACAACAAGCAAAATTGGTTTTTGATCACTTTAGACATTTGGGATTCCACCCTGTAAAAGTACTTTGCCTGTTGACACGATTGGAGAAGTAGTCCCATCTCACAAAAGCAAGCTTCTCCTCAATTACCTTTGACCTTTTTCAAAAAGGAGGCCAGGGAGGATGGAGAGGAGAGAGGATTCAGGAGTTGAGCTAATTTAATTGAAAAAAAAAGAAGGCCTTTGTCTTCTCTCCAGGTCCTTCTCGCCAGGGACCAAAGCCATTGATTGTCACAGATTGGCTGCTGAAGTCCCGTCGCCCACCATTTTAACATTCAGGTCACATCTATGACATGATAACACTGACATACTTCCACACAGTCTAGCAGTGCACTGCTGCTCCAGGAATATCATGGAGAGATTTCTGCTGAGATTGTTGATTAACCATGTCTTTTTCCTTTTGACCGGTAACTCAAACTAAGACTTAACAAAAACCCAGCTCAGACAGGAAAATCAGGTGCGGAGTGAGCCGGCAACCTCGGGATTTCTGGCATTAACTTTACAGTGCCTTCAGAAAGTATTCAGACGTATTGACTTTTTCCACATTTTGTTACGTAACAGCATTATTCTAAAATGGATTATATATATTTTTAAATCCTCTGCAATCTATACACAACACCCCATAATGACAAAGCAAAAACAGAAATACCTTATTTAATAGGGATGCATGATGTATATCGGTGACCATATCAGAATCGGACCATATTAGCTAAAAATGCCAACAACGGCCCCGATATCTAGTTTAACGGCGATGTGCAAAACCCATGTCAAAGCTGACGTGTATACCTATATAAAATGTAGGTACATGACGTAATGACGCCACGTAAAATGTTGCGCAACACAGCATTCCTAACCTAGCCCATAATGTCTGCTGTGTGGATCGAGCAGTCATTTGAAAGAGTAAGAACATTTCAGCGAGACAACGCCAAGATAATGCAATTCATTGCCCTTGACAATCAACCATTCACTGTCGTGCGCGGTGTTGGCTTTCACCGACTGGTCGAGCACCGGTACACAGTAATAGCATCACTGCTATTAGCTTCACGACATACTATGGAACGCAGTTTGGGTCTTTGGGTGTCAAAAAAGATACATGTCAAATAACACTATTTGATGAGACAAATAAAACCTCTTTGACATGTTACATAAGCTTTTAAATTTGACACGTCAAATAACACTGTTCTATTATAGAATGTTGTGTGTTCTGAATTTGCACATGCAAGCCAAGCAACCACCACTACTATCAGTACCACTGTCAAAGCAGACAAATAATGTCTGCAAAGAAGTAAACACCGGCCAAGAACGATGTGTTTATAACACAGCGTTGGTAATAAAGCATCATTTGTTTGACTGCAACTTCTGGGGTAGCTAGCTTTAGCTTAGTACCCAGCTAGCACCAATACAACCAGCCTGAACACAATGACCAGTAGAAACTGCAGTCACTCATTATTCTTAGCAATGATTTAAGAATCCTTGTAAGTATTAGCTAGGTAGCCACTTGTTGTTCTCCTACTGGAATTTAACTTCAGTTCATGAAAAATAAATAGCTAGCCAATTACTTAACCCTGTTGCCCAAAGCTAACGTTATAAGCAGCCAGCTAGCTTCATCTGGCTAGTGAGGCTCGACCAGAACGTGTTGTGAAGCGAGCCACAATAAGGATTAGGCACGGTGGAATTTGCAGTTAATTTTCAAAATAAAATAAACTCTTTGAAAGTGATGCAGAAGGTTACAATTGGTGGAATCGTGCCATATTCAGACTATATAATGTTAAACTAGGTCGGAATGTGAAGCAATGAAATGGGGTATCAGTCTACTCAGTGACACCCACAGAACACAACTGTGCAGAGTTTATGCAAATATTAGTGTTGTAGCTCTTATCGCGGGACTGACTGTGTGAAATCACCTCCCCAGTCAGCCTATTGTGTGTATTGACATTCATATTGCACTGTACAGCTTTACCTAAGAATTGGGGATTTACCTAAGAATTGGGGATCAATGAAATGGGGTAACAGTCTGCTCGTTTCCCAACGCCATCCTCTGAGTTATCAGACTCCCAAACATCCACGTCCCGATGATACTCCCAATCACGGCCGGATGTGATACAGCCTGGATTTAAACAAGGGAAGGTAGTGACGCCTCTTGCACTGAGATGCAATGCCTTAGACTGCTGCGTCTATGTGTGTGTTAACTATTTAACTGTACTAGAATTCTTAAAAAGGACGCAAATTTTTTATATTTTTATAATCGGTATCGTTTTTGGCAAAGAAAATATCGGATATTGCTATTCGCCAAAAAATGTCATATCGGTACATCACTATTATTTACATAAGTATTCGAACCCTTTGCTATGAGACTCGCAATTGAGCTCAGGTGAATTCTGTTTCCATTGATCATCCTTGAGATGTTTCTATAACTTGGAGTCCACCTGTGGTAAATTCAATTAATTGGACATGATTTGGAAAGGCACACACCCGTGTATATAAGGTCCCAGAGTTGACAGTGCATGTCAGAGCAAAGATCAAGCCACGAGGTTGAAGGAATTGTCTTTAGAGCTCCAAGACAGGATTGTGTCGAGGCACAGATCTGGGGAAGGGTAACCAAAACATTTCTGCAGCGTTGATGGTCCCCAAGAACACAGTGGCCGCCATCATTCTTAAATGGAAGAATTTTGGAAACACCAAGACTGTTCCTAGAGCTGGCAGATGGAAGCCACTCCTCAGTAAAAGACATATAACAGTCCACTTGGAGTTTGCCAAAAGGAACCTAAAGGACTCTCAGACCATGAGAAATTAGATTATCTGGTCTGATGAAACAAAGATTGAACTCTTTGGCCTGAATGCCAAGTGTCACATCTGGAGTAAACCAAAAACCATTCCTACGGTGAAGCATTGGTGGGAGCATCATGCTGTGGGGATGTTTTTCAGAGGCAGGGACTGGGAGACACGTCAGGATTGAGGCAAAGATGAACAGAGCAGAGAGATCCTTGATAAAAACCTGGTCCAGAGAGCTCAGGACCTCAAGACAGGGGTGAATGTTCACCTTCCAACAGAACAACGACCCTAAGCACACAGCCAAGACAACGCAGGAGTGGCTTTGGGACAAGGCTCTGAATGTCCTTGAGTGGCCCAGCCAGAAACCAGACTTGAACCCGATCGAACAGCTCTGAAGAGACCGGAAAATAGCTGTGCAGCAACGCTTCCCATCCAACCGGACAGAGCTTGAGAGGATCTGCAGAGAAGAATGGGAGAAACTCCCCAAATACAGGTGTTCCAATTTTGTAGGGTCATGCCCAAGAAGACGAGGCTGTAATCGCTGCCAAAGGTGCTTCAACAAAGTACTGAGTAAAGGGTCTGAATACTTACGTAAATGTGATAAAGGTATTATAAATGTACATTTTCTAAAGACCTGTTTTTGCTTTGTCATTATGGGGTAGTGTGTGTAGATTGAGGAGTGAAAAATAACTTTCATCCATGTTAGAATAAGGTTGAAACAAAACATGTAAAAAGGTCAAGGGGTCTCAATACCTTCCGAATGCACTGTAGATACCATTGACTGCCGTTGTACCTTTGAGCAAGGCACTTCACCCCCTACAACTGCTCAAATGGTGCTGCACTGCAGCTGACCCATAGCTTTCAGGCCCTTAGTGTGTGCCGGGTTGTGAGCATAAAGCCATCTGGTCTCTGCAAGTTCATGGACAATAAAGTACATCTCTCTCACATACGTAGAATGTATGCACACGTGACTGTAAGTCGCTTTGGATAAAAGTGTCTGCTAAATGGCATATATTATTATTATTATTATTACTTAGTCAACAAAACAAATACACTTTTGGGGGGGGCAAGCCATTGTTCCACATAACTGAGGTAGCTGTGCCTGTCTTTGTCTGCCTCTGTGGAATTCTGAATGCTTGCTTGGCAGAAGTTTTTCTATCACAACATAACATGAGCAGACAGGGATTCCAACAAGAAAAACAGGTTGCAGATTGGGACAGTGCCTTCCTGCCCACCCATAACCAACAGGCGGTGCCATAGCCCTTCAGCATATCCACCCTTTTCTCTAGCCAGACAATGAATAAACAGTTACACAATAAAGAAATCTGCATTGGGTGCAATTCTGAACTGGCCTAAGGGCAAAAAGTTAATCTAGACTGCTATTCATCAGCATTATGCAGCCAGAAAAGTGCTAACTCACTGCTATGGTGAATGAATCCCTTCTTTACAAATATCTAATACTGCATGAAATGAACATTCACTGGCATTTCTGCTGCACAAGTGAAATATTTAGGCTCTAATAGGTTGACCTACAATAAAGGAGAGCACCAACTGGATGGCTGTGTGCTGTCCGACCCAAAGTTATATTGGCCCCACATACAGCTACTTATGTGTGTTCCTTACCAAGTATGTGATGACATCATAGCCTTCTTCCTTCAACCACACCAAGATACAGGAGGTGTCCAGTCCTCCACTGTAGGCCAGAACCACTGTGCCTTTCGACATGATGATGCAGGTCAAAGGGGGCTGTTGTGTCTGGGGGCAACAAAATACAAGGAAAATACAGACTTTTTGCATATAGAAAATTAATTACAGTAATACAATTACGGAAATCTCCAATCATCTTCTATCCTGAACACACTGGCGTATTCATAAGGCTGTGACTGGATGCAGGGTGAAAAATGGATGGATGATGACATCCATCCATTTTCCTGAAAGAATATCGTTATAGAAACTAGTAGCAATCTCCAATCGCATTACAAAGACTATGGTTACATACACCAATAAACAGGTAAAACACCAATAAAAAAGGTTCGCGCTCAATAAATGCACACATGTAAAACACGCATGTTATACTATTAAGTATTCTACTGTTATTCAACACCTGTTGTTAAGAAGAATGTGGCAAATAACATCTGCTTATTAGCTACCTAGTTGGCTGGCTAGCTAACACGCTTCACTGAAATACCAACTGTTGCATTCGAATCAGTAGTTAGTTAGTTAGCTACCATGGACTCAATAATCAGCAGAAATCACGCACGATGTGGACGTTATCCCGTCTGATGTTTTGATAGCAAGCCAAGTGTAAAGTTAAATATTTAAAATATAGGTGACGCCATTTTACAATGATATATGTATTTACCGTTCTTAAAGCTTGACTGGGCGAAATGAAGTCTTCTCTCCAGTCCAGTCACCACGATGTGCAAATGTATTGGGCAGTGGGCAAGATTTTGTATACAGCTGCAGCCTTTCACTAATAGTATCGCCATCTACTGGCCGTGGTTTATCTCTACCACATACTGTAAATGTAAACTCCTTTCTTTCCTCAATCCCTTTCCTTTCCTCCTTTCCGCTCTACTGGCGGTTGTTAACCCCTACCACATACAAGTGAACAACCTCATTTTATTTCCTAGATTCCTTTCTGCATTTCTTTGCTCCCTTTCCTAGCTCCTTTTATTTTCTTCCTTTCCTGTCTACTGGTTGTGGTTAATTCCTACCACATACATGCGAACTCCATTTCTTTCCTAGATTCCTTTCCTCACTCCCTTTCATGTAATATCCAAGCTCCCTTTCTTATCCTCCTTTACTAGCTTCATTTCATAATTTCCTTTCATTCCCTTACCTCCCTTCCTCATGTCCTTCCTAGTTTATTTCTTTAGAGGAAAAAAAATTAAGGAAGCAAGGAAAGGAAACTAGGATAGGTGGAAATGATATAGGAAAGGAGATAAGGAAAGTGAGATAGGGATGGAGAGGAAAGGGTGGTAGGAAAGGAAGCTAGGAAAGGAAAAGTTCACATGTATGTGGTAGGAATTAACCACAGCCAGTAGAGGAAAGGAAGTTAGGAAAAGAAGAAAGGAAGCAAGGAAAGGAATATAGGAAAGTAGGAGTTCACATGTATGTGGTAAGAATTAACCACAACCAGATGATGGCAAATAGTATTGGTTTTAGGTTTTAGTGACAGGTTAGTTTTACTCATGGGCTGCAGCAGGGCAACAGTAATTGCAAAATTTGGGAACACCAACAGCCAATCAAAACTCGACTACCTTTGGAAGGGGTGTATGGAATGGGTGTGATGAGTCAGAAAATCTGCTGTCTCAGCCATTGCCTGTCACAAAGGGAGTACCCCAAGGCTCAATTCTAGGCCCCACGCTCTTCTCAATTTACATCAACAACATATCTCAGGCAGTAGGAAGCTCTCATCCATTTATATGCAGGTGATACAGTTTTATACTCAGCTGGCCCCTCCCCGGATTTTGTGTTAAATTCTCACAAGGCTTTCTTTGTGTCCAACAAGCTTTCTCTACCCTTAACCTTGTTCTGAACAACTCCAAAACAAAGGTCATGTGGTTTGGTGAGAAGAACACCCCTCTCCCCACAGGTGTGATTACTACCTCTGAGGGTTTAGAGCTTGAGGTAGTCACCTCATACAAGTACTTGGGAGTATGGCTAGATGGTACACTGTCTTTCTCTCAGCACAAATCAAAGCTGCAGGCTAAAGTAAAATCTTGACTTGGTTTCCTCTATCGTAATCGCTCCTCTTTCACCCCAGCTGCCAAACTAACCCTGATTCAGATGACCATACTATCCATGCTCGATTACGGAGACGTAGTTTATAGATTGGCGGGTAAGGGTGCTCTAGAGCCATCAGATTTGCCACCAATGCTCCTTATAGGACACATCACTGTCCTCTATACTCCTCTATAAACTGGTCATCTTTGTATACCTGTCGCAAGACCCACCGGTTGATGCTTATTTATAAACCCTCTTAGGCCCCACTCCCCCCTATCTGAGATATCTACTGCAACCCTCATCCTCCACATACAACACCGTTCTGACAGTCACATTATATTAAAGGTCCCCAAAGCACACACATCCCTGGGTCGCTCGTCTTTTCAGTTCGCTGCAGCTAGCGACTGGAACAAGCTGCAACAATCACTCAAACTGGACATCTCTTCATTCAAAGACTCATTCAATGACACTCTTTACTGACAGCTGTGGCTGCTTTGTTGTCTCTACCTTCTAGCCTTTTGTGCTGTTGTCTGTGCCCAATGACTTGATCCATGTTTTGTGTCGCTACCATGTTGTTATCATGCAGTGTTTTCATGTGTTGCTGCCTTGCTGTTATTTTCTTAGGTCTCTCTTGTCGTGATGTGTGTTTTGTCCTATATTTATATATTTTTTAAATCCCAGCCCCTGTCCCCGCAGGAGGCCTTCGCCTTTTTGGTAGGCCATCCCTGTAAATAAGAATTTGTTCTTAACTGACTTACCTAGTTAAATAAAAATAAGAGTCAGAAGGGGAAGACCGGCCCCTGGTTGTGAGTTTAGCCAAAGATTAATACAGTAAGAATTATTTTTTTTAACTCAATATAAAAATACCGATTTTGAGATCAAGCAGATGCTTTTTTGTAATTTTCCATGAACTCAGAAAAACAATTAAAAATACTATATAAACTTCTGAAAATCAATAAACTCAAGATGTTTATTTCCTTATACAGTATAAAGTAAAAATACTGAACAAAGGAAAAAGTCAGGGTGATTGTTGACTCTTCAGTTCTGCTTGCTTCTTTAGATTGAGGAATATGGCGTTTCACAAATGTCAAACTCCCACTACTGCCCTGTTAAAATACAGTTACTAGTTAGGCATTTGCCCTAGATGTAAAGAACAAAGAGCCCAAAAAAGAGTTCTGGTGCTAACAATTGTTTCAATATTCAATCAAGCACAACTTCAATTCATCATTTTGAATAGTAGTATACAATGCACACATCCCCCACAACTCATCTCCATATGCAAACCATGAGTCACAGCCATGGGACTGGATGTGTGTAAGGATGAGGCCTGGGACTTCTGAAAAGCAGGGAAGATGGCAACCTAGAGTGAGGGAGAATCGTATTGTATTCAGTGCCAGAGGTCTCAGTATTGATATGAGCAAGTCACAGATGGTCCAACAAGCAGCAAAAGATTGGCGCCTTCCTTGGCCAGCAAACTGATACACGTACTCACCACTGTTTTTCAGCTATTCACAAAAAAACGGTTTCTTTCTGAAAGGTTATGATAACATCCATAAATACATTGTGATATGCATACCTCTCCAACACAGAACCAATTTTTTTTTCATCCACCCATCACTCATGAATTAGTTACTTTGCACTTTGACAGTTTATTCAAAATCTCACTTTTTCCTTGCCACCAAAATAAAGGGGACATAAATAGGTGTATAAAATAATCCAGTACCGACCATATTGACCTCATAAAAACAAACAGCAGCTGGAAAACAAAATGTGAAAAAAGAAAAGGAGGAGACAGAACGGTGGAGGGAGAGGTTGCTGTGGATGGTCAGAAAAATGACGAGTAACCTGGGGGTCCTTGTGTGTCCTGGGGTCAGTGGTGTTTGTGCATCTCCCTCTCCCTACCACTCCTTCTTCTTCTCGTCCATGGACACCCCGCCGGGCCCCAGTGCCACGACTAACAGCAGCCCTCCGATGACGGACGTGGTCTGGAAGAAATCGTACTTGAGGAAGTCATGCATAGGCTTGTAGGCGGGCACCGTCCAAAAGGCGTTGAAGTAGACGTTGATGGCCAGCAGCCATATTACCAGGGTCAGGGCGGCCAGCTTGGTCTTGAAGCCAATGGCCACCAGGATGATGAGAGCCGTGCCCACCATGTTCTGGAGGATCTGGGGGAGTGGAGAGGGACACATGGGTCAGACTGAGTCAAAGCACTGTCAAATTTCTAAATACCATACAATACAAAAATGATTGCTTATAATCTTAACAAAAACTATCAACACCCCACATGCATCAAAGCCAGGACCAAGAGACTGAAAAACAGCTTCTCAGACTGTTAAATAGCCATCACTAGCCAGCTACCACGCGGTTACTCAACCCTGCACCTTTGAGGCTGCTGCCATATATACATAGACATGGAATCGCTGGTAACTTTAATAATATTTACATACTGTACTGCTTTACTCATCTCATATACTGTATTCTATTCTACGGTGTTTTAGTCAATGCCACTCCGACATTGCTCATCCTAATATATATTTCTTAATAGCTCAGTTGGTAGAGCATGGCGCTTGTAACGCCAGGGTAGTGGGTTCGATTCCCGGGACCACCCATACGTAGAATCTATGCACACATGACTGTAAGTCGCTTTGGATAAAAGCGTCTGCTAAATGGCATATATATATATATATATATATATTAATTCCATTCTTTTTCTTTAGATGTGTATATTGTTGTGAACTGTTAGATACTACTGCACTGTCGGAGCTAGCAACCCAAGCATTTCGCTACACCGGCAATAACATCTGCTAAATATGTGTATGTGACTAATAGAATTTGATTTGACACAAACTCAGCTTGATCTCCACATATGTCCATGAGAAAATGCATTACACAGGTTATTCTCCTCCGGCTTTAGTCCCTGCTGAGTGGTACCATAGAGGCAGGCTGGTGGCCTACTCACCGAGAAGAAGCTGGGGTCAAAGTGCAGCAGGGTCATGAACATGAGCACCAACAGGACTCTCCCTCCCAGCTGCATGTACTGCTTCGGTGAGCTCTCCCCCATGGAGGGGACGCCAGCGAACATGCTCTTCCCTTCTGAACGCGACTCTGCTAGTAACAGCAGGAGTCCACCGCCAAGAGCAAGGTTCCTGATAGAGGAATGGGGGGGGGGGGGAGATACATTGTGTAGGAGAGGGGAAATAAGACCAATACTTAGTTCAACGCAGTGCTGCAGTACTCGAGTCTGACTCGAGTCCAGATTTTCATGACTTGTGACTCGCCTTCTTGTGACTTGTATTTGCACTTGGACTGGATAGGCTACTATGATAAGCAGAATATTAGCAGCACTGGATGTGCTCAGCAGCGAGGGTTCTGTTCTCTCGCAGTGGGAAGGACTCGCCACACCGGCACACGCAGCCTACATCAGCTGTTGAGCTGCGGGAGCGCAAGCGATGATTGTGGGAAGGCAGACTCCGCTCCGATCATTGGCTACACATCATGCAAGTGACTCTCTTGTTTCCCCGTAACCACCAGTCACCAGTCTACTATTTAGCTTTGCCTGGTTAAGAAACACAAACTGCTTCACAAAATTGAAAACACTAGTATTGAGTTGAATAGTAAAACAACAGTTTAGCCATTTGTCTCTCTCTGGCCTTGAGCAGAGAAAAGTAGCCCATCTTTGAACGTGTTGCCTCGTCATACCCTTCCACTGTCCCCCTTCATCCCATAACCACATTCTGATAAGCCTCCCTTCAGTTTTCATTTTGCAAGAAAAAAATTCTACACTATCAGTGGGCAATTAAAAGAAAAGTAGCTGAAAGCCTGACTTACCATAAATGTATGTAGTAAATAAGTAGTGAAACAAGTCCCGAGTAGAACTTGTGAGCTAGTGATGAATAGTTAAAAAAATTGTGAGAGAGTGGTCAAATGGTGGCTACTAGACACAATTGAATAAGTCCTATTATAAATTGATGGCCTCGTGACTCGACCATTGGTGACTCGGACTTCAGCCAAAGAGGTTAATGACTCGACTCTGACTCGTGCATAGGGGACTTGTGACTCAACCTCAAGGTTTAGTGACTCAACTACAACACTGGTTCAATGTATGGGGGGTATAAAATGAGTGGGACAGACAGACAGTGGAAAACGTACCTATGGTTTAAAGACACTTAAACAACTAATATAATTGGTCATGTACAAGAGACTAAAGTCAATTGCATATTTTCAATTTAATATGTAAAAATATTATTCATCAACTTATTGGAAGAGACCTACCTCATCAGAAATTTTATATCCCATAAAATACTGTATGCAACCGTCTGGAAAAAACAAGTAAAAGAAATTCATCATGAAATGTTACATAGCCCGAAATTCATGAACATAGCCAGTGACCGGGTTGTCAACCATTTGAAATGTCAGCCCAAAATCACAGAAAGGTGCATGAAATGCAATGCCAATAGATGTGATATTTCCTCACCTGTAGAGCTATGACTCCAAATAATCCAAAGCAGGCATACTGTACAAAATTTCTACTGAGGATAAGGACACAGCCACCTGTTGCAGTGGGGGGAATAAAAGAGAGACAGAAAGTTAGGATTGTAGAAACTCGTTCAATTGAACCACACAACTGTACCCCATCTTCCCCAAAAAGGGTGGCATTCCCACTTAATACAACTCCTGTATCTTTCCCCAGCTTTCAAAGACAGCATGGGGTCATCATTCTAGTCTTAGGCCCTCACCACACTAACCACTCAAATGAGTCGATAGTAAATGAATGATCACATCATGGGGGTTTGGGAACGAACCCAGATTGACATTCTTCTGAACAGCTTTTTTTCAATCCACACATTGGACCCATGCAGATTGCTGTTTGTTTACATTGATGACACTAACAGGCTAATGATCACAGCCTGCTCACCAAGCTGTCCTGTGAGGTTGAGCAGCACAAAGCAGGTGGCCAGGAAGTAGCCACAGCCCCACGTCGCCTCGATGTAGTCCTTTTGCTCGTTCCACTGGAACCACATACGGATGCCGTCCTCCAGGAAGGTGCTGATGAGACACAGCCGAGCCAGGTGAGGCAGGTACTGCTTCGTCATCCGCAAGAACTGGGAGAGGGGAAAGGGACATTTAGGCCAACATATGACATATGGTTACAGCAGACACTAGCATTGACAGTGAAAGAGTGAATGAGGACCTTTAAATAAATCTACTGAAAATCTACAGGAGTTTACATGAAAGGTCCTTTCAGAAGAAATTTGGGAGAAGAGACACAGTAGGCCAACTGGTAGCATTTCAGCAGGGAAAAAGGTAATATTTCTTTTTTTAACTCCCCTTTTCTCCCCAATTTCGATCTTGTCTCATCGCTGAAACTCCCCAACGGACTCAGGAGGCGTCCTATGAAACATGACCCGTCAAACCGCGCTTCTTAACACCAGCCCGCTTAACCCAGAAGCCAGACGCACAATGTGTCGGAGGAAACACTGTTCACCTGACGACCGAGGTCAGCCTGCAGGTGCCTGGCCCGCCACAAAGAGTCGCTAGAGCGCAATGAGCCAAGTAAAGACCCCCCGGCCAAACCCTCCCCTAACGCGGAGCCAATTGTGCGCTGGCCTATGGGACTCCCAATCACAGCCGGTTGTGATAAAGCCTGGGATTGAACCCAGGTCTGTAGTGCCACCTCTAGTACTGCGATGCAGTTCCTTAGACCGCTGCGCCACTCGGGAGGCCCTAGAAGATGGTATATTTAATGACAAGTTGGACGAATACAGGCATTCAGAAAAGCACCCTGCTTTGTGTCAGTCTCAAAGTACTACATACTAGGTTAGAAACATCTGCAAATACCACAAGGCTCTCCAGAGGGTGGTGCAGTCTGCACAACGCATCACCGGGGGCAAACTACCTGCCCTCCAGGACACCTACAGCACCCGAGGCCAAAAAGATCAAGGACAACCACCCGAGCCACTGCCTGTTCACCCCGCTACAATCCAGAAGGCGAGGTCAGTACAGGTACATCAAAGCTGTGACCGAGAGACTGAAAAACAGCTTCTATCTCAAGGCTATCAGACATCAGAAGCAAAGAGAGGCAGCTGCATACATAGACTTGAAATCATGGGCCACTTTAATAAAGGATTCGATAGTCACTTTAATAATGCCACTTTAATAATGTTTACATATCTTGCATTACTCATCTCATATTTTATTTCATACCGTGTGTGTGAAATCAATCCCTGCTCACTTAGTTAAACTTGAACAAAAACCAACTGCCCTACATTCAATAAACCCCCATATGTTGGCTTCCCTCCAATACTTTGGAACTGATCATTGTCTACCTACTAAAGTACACCATAAGAACAGTAACCATCTCACAACACCTCCCACCATACAGTACACATCAGCACTGCCTATTTTGAGGTGGCCTATCACAGTTCAACAACTCCCACATGTCATTCATAGAGCACACGAATGGGAGGGCCTTAGCAGCCAATCAGAGAGGACCGAAAAGGTGCCGCTGAAGCCTCAGTCGAGTAGCCTACATTAGATCAGAACGGTTTGCTTACAGCTTATTAGTGAGGAATTTTCAGCACTATCTTAAGACATGTTTCATGGCACAGCAATTTAAGAGGTGAAATTTCCAGACTATGCTATTTTACAGCAATGCTAAAATGTCAACGGGGTGAACTAAATATTTGGTATCAGCTGGGGATTATTGAAAACAGTGTTCAAAAAATTAGCAGGCCTATGTTACACCTTTACTTAATGTCTGTCCGGAAAGTATGTAAACTGGGCAAACAGAAAAGTTCACATGTATAGTGGAAGGCTATAGGAGAGGAAATAGCCCAGGTCTTTCCTATCGACTGAAATACAGCACGATTTGACTTCCAGTCCAATCTTCAACCTGGGTAACAGCTCTGTAACCTGAACTATGGCTCTTGACACAGTCCCCTTATAGATCCGAATTCCAAGGGGATTGCAATTTCATCCACGGGGCAAAGAGCTAGACTTACCAAAGGGGCATACAATAATTTAACATTTTCTGCCTCTGTCTTGTACATTTCACAACACTCTTCTATTGTGTTCTTACACACACTTCATAAGAGTTGAGTGTGGTGTCTCTGTGGGGAGTGAATTTGCATAAACAGTCAACTTTAGTGTGTTACTGTGTGGCTAGCTGAGAGTTCTTAACTCCACAACTCAATTGAGAATGAGATGTGAAATAGTACGGTAGCAGACGGTACCGTTAGCTAGCTACATATCGTGGAGTTGAATTTTACGCGACTGTGTGGCCAGAGTTGCATCATTAACTTGTTAACCGGGAATTATGAATCATTGCTTCCAAGTTCACTGGCTAGGTAGCGTGCATGTGAGCTACCTAAATACAAGCTGCTAGGGAAAGCACGGTAATAATATGTGCAGTTGTATTCTGCTGCAGTAATTAGCTACCTACATCATGCTACCTAACGCGTAGGATAATTGGCAAGCTGTCTTCCTCAAGTTATCTAGCAAATAATACGTGTCGCTAGCTATTTGCGCAAGTAATATTAGCTAGCTAGCAAGATATAAATGAATAACCCACTCGGGCAGCTGTGGCTACCTAGCTAGAACCCGCTGTTCCTCTGAATCGGTCTGAAAAGTTAGCAACCTAGCTAGCTAACAACTAACTTTAGCCTGTGAAACAACGAAGTTAGCTACCTGGTCCGCCACATCTTCGGCTCGACTCATAAGCTCCTCCTGCCCCATGTCTAAAGAAACTGAGGCTTAGTGCTTTTAGTCAAACTATTAATTAGCTAATACAGAAATCTTCTGCCTCCGATATTTACTTCAGCAAGTCTTGCCGGTCTCAATGAAGAGAAGGCCGCCTCTGCCCCACAATGCTTCACGTTGCTACGATAGCCCCCGGAGCTGCTCTACCGACTGCTGTGTGCCACGTACACTGATCCAGGGGGTTTGTCGTCATGCCATGTTTGCGTCATGTAAACACAAGTTGACATAATTAGCTGAGACCATTCCTAATTGACATTAGACAAGATGGCCTACTGTAGTGTATCATGCAGCATCTTCAATGTTACTCAATACTTGCATGTTACGGACTGATTTTTATTTTCATACTCTGAGGATAAGATCACATTTTACTATTCTATCGTTAGCTACTAAATATGGACTATTTTGAATACTGGGGTACTTTTATTATACTGTTTAATTAAATAATTTCTGGAGAAGAGTGAGGTAGTAAGTGGACAGAAAATAATGCATGATATCTTAAATCCCATATTGAAAAATTAACAATTTTCGACAATCTCAGAAAAAGTTTTTTTTAAATGTACCAAACAGACAGTCAATGCAGTAGAGACAGACACTACACCACCTTTGTTCAACAGTTGCAAAATTCCCTGATAAAGTAAACACTCTATCAAAGTTCATTGAACTGTTCATGACTCCCGAGTGGCACAGCGGTTTAAGCCACTGCATCTCAGTGCAAGAGGCGTCACTGCAGTCCCTGGTTTGAATCCAGGCTGCATCACATGTGGTTTAGATTGGGAGTCCCATAGGGCGGCGCAGAATTGGCCCAGTGTAATTTGGGGTAGGCCGTCATTGTAAATAAGTATTTGTTCATAACTGACTTGCCTGGTTATATAAAAAACTGGAGTCCAATAAGACTATAGAGAATATCTACAAGTGAATAATTTAGTAAAAGTAAATATTTTTTTACACCTGCAACAGGTAGCCATTACGACGGTTCCTGTTTGCACACCATTCCAGTCGATCTAGGGCCTGAAGCTGAGCTGACCCCATAGGTGTGACTGACCACATAGGTGTGACTGACCACAAATGTAAGGTGGCTTTCAGAGAGTCTGTGAAGTTGGTCTTGGCAATCCAGACCTGTCTTCGGATGGCTACAGAAGAAGCCATGACCCTTCCAGACAGTTCAGCCTAGGTGGGAGGACAGCTAAAGCGTGAACTGGCCAATGATCTTCAGCTTACTGAGGATAGCCACAAAACTCTGTGCTGAACGATCCTCAGTGTTCTCCAGCAGCAGCCTCCTCTGGTAGTCGGATAGGTAGTGCAGGTAGTTGGCCGTCTTGGCAAGCATGCTAGCAGTCTGGTACATCTTCTCAACTAGAGTCTCAGTGAAATGCAATCGCACAGCCGGGACCAGCGCATCCTTGTTCTCCGTTGGCTTCATTGCCTGGAAGATGGCCGACATAATGCCGCGACTCTCTCTGAGACCTCCTCCACTTTCCAGAGGGGCAAAAGTCTGTAGGAGGAAGACGAGGAGGATGGAGAGCGTCTCCGCTGGAGGCTACCGTGGCTCCGTTTGGAGTGATTGGTGCAGCGCGAGCGGCATTTTGAGAAACGGTATCGTTTGCCGAACCCTGGAAGTCAGCATGTGGGAACCTGACTGGCTCATGGATGGGGTGGAGTCAGCTGACTGCTGAATAGCAAGTTGTGAGAGGAAAGTGTTTTTTGGGATGCTGGAATTGGGCCCTGTCTGCAGGGAGAGGATGGTGAACAACACTGGCATGGTGGATGAATATACAGGTGTAGTAGTAGAGAGCCGAGGTGGGGGTAGAATGGGGACTGGGTCTTCCCCCAGTTTTGGTTCCTTGATGGGAGCCGAGGTGGTCTCAGACTTGAGCTTAACTTCAGACTGTGCTGCCTCGTGCCTCCTCTCATGATGCATTATCTCCTGAACTTTGGTGAAGCGGTTGATGCAGGTGCTCCAGTCCATCTTGGCACACTGGGGGCATTTCCCATACTCCAGCACAGCCTCCTTGGCATGTTGGATGCCGAGACAGTGTAGTCACAGCTCATTGGTGTCTTTGATAGGAATCTTGTGTTTTGAGTCACACCACCTGAACCTTGAGGATGAAGTTATCATGGCAATGTTCAATGTTCTCCGTTTAGGAGACATTGTTGGCTCCCCTGTAACAATAAAATTGCCATATGAGCCCAACACAGGTCATCAACGTTCATCATAATTGTACATATATTTTTTAATGTTAAGCTGACTAGCTTGGTCAGTAGCTAGCTAGCTATCATAAACTACTGCTGGCTACGAGCTAGTCCATTGCCGAAAAGCAAAATAATGAAGATTTTATTAGAAAATGGCAGAATACTTAAAGGTTCTATATATATATATATCATAAACATAATTTAGAAGTATACTAGGCAGTATATGCGAATACAATGTGCATTAAACTGTCTTTGTGTTGTCCTTCATCCATGTTTGTTGATGTTGCGGAGACCAACCAGGCAAGTTACCTAGAAGGTAAACAAACATGCATCGAAAACGTAGCTATGCATATTGGAGACCATACGGAAGAATGCACGCACTCCTACCCCCATTCGAATCTGATAAGGTTTGCTTTGTTTTTTATTCGAAATTATGATCTGCAAGGATACAGGAAATGTGTAAATATGTCCTGCAGAGTTGCTCCTACGTCGTACTCTATGCGACAGAAGCTAAAGAGCAAAGATATGGTAGTAACAACCAGATCCCACGATTGCACAGTCTCCTGTAGAATTAGTGAAAACACTAGAATGCACATGAACCTGATGGTATAAAGATCAGCCATTTGGTCAGGGAGTTGGTCAACCTGCCAGTGCTGTGATAAGATAGTGTAAAATAATGCATTTGAATGTATCTGCACTGTATGTTTGTTAGCTAGCCAGACAGTTTTAGATTCATTATTCCATACATTAAAATTAACTGCCAATATTCTATTCAAACTATGCAGTCAATCCACAGCGTTGAATTTGTCCAAAATAAACAATTTTCAGATTTAAAAAATAGTTTACTTTTGACAAATTCAGGGGTGTACTCATTCAGTTGATTCTGTTGTGCAACCGAATGCTTTGCAACTGTTGATTACAGCCCTAATTGCAACGAATGATTACAGCCCTAATTGATTGAGAAGGCATAGACAGGGCTATGTCATAAATCCTCAAAGTTCCAGAATGGGTTGAAAATAGCAGCCATATTGGTCAGGGAGATATCCAAACCAGTGTAATTGGAATGAATGGCAGTAGAGGCCTAATCAACATTTGAGTAGGTAGGAGGAAGGTCATTTTGGGTGGCTTAAAGTAGACATTTCTTCAGTTTTTGGAACTCCTTGTATTTGGGTGTATCACAGCATCTGTCCAGAGACAGATTTGCAACTGTTTGTACTTTCTACTAGACAAATGTAGGTAATGCCCTCCCTGTTTTGTTGTTTGCTTAGATTTTGCAACATAATCAGTGGAATGAATAAGTCCCTTACCGTTTCATTTGCTTTTGTTTAAGAAACATTTAGCAATAGAATCGGCGGAATGAATACAACTCAGTCTTTAAATACCTTAGCTGGCAGTTACTTTATCAAACTTTTCCATAATCTCTTCTATTGATACTGAATGAATACTCTAGTATGTTTGGGACCTTTTCATAATTGGAGCTAATATGATGAAGATGAAATGCTGTAGTTGAAATTAGAAACAGGCCTATATTTACTTCTGGGCATTAGCAGAATCCATGTTATGACTGTAAAATGCTTGTGTGAGGAACATTACAGATGTAGTGTTTATCTGTCAACTCTTGCTCGAAATAGGACCTACAAATCATTAAGTAGCTGTTACAAGTAGTGTTTAACCATGTTTGCATCTACAAATTCAGAGTACGATTAGAGAAACATTTTATATTCACCTTTATTTGACATTTTTTACTTTCACATTGGTCTTTAAACCTTTTCTTTTCAAGTTATGATTCTTGAATTTCTTCTGGAAACCACCAGACTGAACCTGTTGAGAATACAGAGAGAGCTGTGTTACTAATTTCAATAATTCAAAAACCACAGTCAGACCTGTTTGTGTGGAAGACCACGCAACACTATTGGTGTAAAGACAGTGTTGAGCGAGTTAAGCCGTCTGACCTTCTTGCGTTTCTGTGGCGCCTGTTTATCAACTTCCATCTGCTCATCGTCATCCGTTTTAAAGTCATCTTTTTCCGCCTCCATACCCTCCTCAGTCTCTTTTTGCAGAGAAAATAAAGAGGCTGTTGGGAAACAAAAAGACAGACATCAGTTTTCACCTTCCAGAAAGGAAGGAAATTGATGAAATAAATCTAAATGTACTTGAATCCACATATCAGGTTATTGCTCATCCACAGCAGACATTGTCCCCATTGACTGTTTTACACGTTAAATGACTGAGGTACTAACATGGGTACAGGTCACTCATGCTGTCCTCTGAGTCGCTGCCACCCTCATTGCTGGAGTCAGGAGCCCACGCTCCATTCCCCCGCTGGGTGTTACGCCCCCTCTCCCCATCGCTATCTCTGGGCTTCTTCTGTCGGAGGCTGGCTGGAATGTACTCCATCCCCTGTTGTACACACGCTTCATCTAGGGGAGAGATTAGATCATTCATAAACTGTACTGACAACAATGAAAACAACCTATGTGGTGTTTCAGGTAGTTCTACTCTACCTATCCAACAAAACTCAACATGGAAAACCCTCTAAAACTTTGAGTGGAAAGGAAGCATCAACATTTGAGTGTAGGAAGGACATTTTGGGTGGCGACAAACTGACATTTCTTCTTTGCTTTTTGGAACCGCTTGCCATTGATGTGCCGTAAGACCTGGTGTGGCAGGCGATTGATATGTCTGAGTGTTAACTTGCAGAAGAGATGATTGCTGTAGGTCAGACATACATACTTTGTCAGTAACAATTCAAATAACTGGTTGACAGGCAGCTGATAAATCACACAGGTCCTGTAATCAGGTACTGAAAGTCCTGTATCCAAGTACTGAAAGTATGACTCTTGGAGAATACTTACGGTTGCTTCGAGCTGGGCACAACATGAGGTTCGTATTGACCATAGTTGAACTCTGCAGTAGAACTTAGTTTCTGATATTTCTTCCCTTTGGTGAAGTTCTGGAGCTCTGTAAGGTTGCAAGGACAATCATGTCCATTGAGTGTGCATTTAATCTGAAACGGGGGTAAAACAAAAACACATTTTTTACGTCTTGTTCCTCACATCATTCGCAGATACAGCCGGCCATTTGACAGAGCAGAAGCTAGTGGCTGACAAACTAGCTGCGCAGCCTATTGTCACATCTGTGCTATCATTATGAGCTAACTAACGTTAGCTGGCTAGTTTATACAGTATTTTGTAAAAATACGTTTTTTGGAAATTCTTCTAGCTAACCTTTTTACCGTCACCCGTATATTCAAGAAATGGATGGTTCAGAAGGAACGCTTTGATATCTGCAGGTAGGTCCTCCATGGTCGAGTAATCAAGTGGCTAGCTCGATAAGGTTATTTTATTTGAGCTCACTAGCTACTAGCTGACTGTCTCTATCATGTATGCAGGGTCCGAGACACGTGTGTACGCCGGCGTATTTCTTCCTCGCAAGATGCGTAGTACTTTGGCACCACCTATTGTTCATTACCGTATGAAGCAGTCTGAGATAGGGTCTAGTACTCAAAGACAAAATAAACACAACTGTCTGTAATGCATAAATATCAATATAAATTGAACGTTAAAATGAATCCAATTAAACACTTAAAAGTTTAACATTAACGTTGGAATGAATGATAGAGGGCATTTGCCAAATATAATATACTAATATAAATCTCAAGATAGACATCACGAAACTGGCCACAAAACTGCCTGATGTGAATCTATCGATCCTGATATTGTGTTCCAGTCTGATACACATGCTAAATTAGATTTTTTTATACTCATCATTACAAGGACAGATATATTGTAGATGTAGATTTATTGAAGTATTTGTAAAGCAATTTTTGGACAATGCGTCAAGGCATAATTTCCGGCAGCTTGTTTCGGTTTCCACTAATTACCACAACCACAAAGGAAACATTGGCTATATCGTAAAAATATATGAAAGTATAAATGTGCTTTTTGGTCTTAATTTAAGGTTAGATTTAAAATCCTTAAAAAAATATATACATATAATTGGGCGAGGTTTAGGACTTTATGGTTGTGGTAACTAGCGACGACTAGTATTGTTATCAGTCAGCTGACAGTGCGTGACAGGTTAGACCAAAGACACTTGCGGTTGCAGTTAAGCAAAATCCAATTTGTGCATTACGATTGTCATTTTAACTTTTTCAGCGGAATTTTCTGTTAGAACCCCCTCTTATATGTCAAATACACTGGTGATGAACATAGTAATATAAGTCAACTAGCATCTGTTGTTAAGTTAGCTACTATCAATGCTATGGGCTATGTCTAGCTAGCTAACGCATCCTTCCCTATTTCATTTTAGTGTAGTTAATTATACGTAAGCAACAATATGTCTGGACCAAATGGAGATCCTAACATCCCAAGTGACGATGGCATCATTGAGGATGAAGATGAATTCAACGAAGAAGGTAATACTGGTATGTTTCAGATGTCAATGTCATCATACACCATCTAGCGTCATCTCTTCACCTGTGACTAAGGGATACGGTGTGTGTGTATTCTCATTCTCCGCTGTCTACATAGGTAAGTCAAAAGAGTGCCTGTATTTGTCTGTTAGGACTTGCATCGTCTCTGTTCTCACATCACTCTTGTTTGGCAGAGTATGCAGCCATCAACACTATGCTGGATCAGATCAACTCCTGCCTGGATGACCTGGAGGAACGCAACGACTCCCTGAATGGCAAACTACATGAACTGTTGGAGTCTAACCGGCAGGCCAGGCAGGAGTTCAGAGGTCAGCTGACCACTGCTACACCCCCAGGAGAGGAGAAATTGTTCCCAGACCAGGATTCTCCAGCCACTGAAGGGGAGAAGGGCGGAGAGTGAGAGGACAAAGCTTGACTAGAGATCTTCAACAACATTCCTTCCATCTATATGAGCATATTTCCTCAAGTGTTTCTGTGTGGTGTGTCGACACTTAGATAAGTGTGAATAGGGTTTGTCCTTTTCTGTCCCTTACATGTAGTGCTTATGAATCCACACTCTGCTGTTGAAATCTTAAAATGGTTCTTCACAGGGGAAGGTAAATTAGCCAAAAGCTGACAGTTCATTCTGTGTGTTGAAGTGATTACTTTATGCCAACACGTATCCACCATCACATACGATGTATACTAATGTTTAGCTACCTGTATACAGTCCTCAATTGATACTATAGTACGTATTTATCCCTGTGCTTGGTATGGGGTGAAAGCATGTGGAATGAGCTCATTGATTGACATAACTGGTTGTTTGTAGTCAATATTTACCTCTTTGTGGGGAAACTACCTTAACAGCAATAATACAATATTCCAAATTACGTGACTTTCATTGGTCAATGTTTTTCAGTGATGTGCAAGAAGAGATTAATGTTTTGTGCTGTGTTCCACTTTTTCCTATTCTGTTTTTGTTAGCCAGGTATAAATACAGTATATTTCATGTTACTGAGTGTGACATCTTGAGAATTGCTAACTTAAAAGCACTAGGTCTCTAAAACATTTCAAACAATGAACAGGTGTGATATATTCAAGTGAGGCAATAGTCATATTTTATTTATAAATTAAAAGGAACCCAATACAGAAAACATCCCCCAAAAAATACAAGAAACTTCTAGCTGCTAGAAAACAACTATTTTGTTCATCTGAGTTTGTCATTTGTTGAATAAAAATCCATTAAGAAACATACAGCTTTGAAATGTCTCTTAAATGACCATTTTCATCACGCTCTGGTCCTGTAATATTTCAGTGGGACCGGAACCAGATAATCTTGCAGACAACTGCGCTTACCTTCATCAAAACCAATATGTATCTGCTCTTCCTCTGTGCAGGTTAACTAATAAAACTGGCCATTCACTTAAAGTACAATCTGGAAGGAAAAGATTGATTCCTTGAAAGAAGAAAATAAAGTGTCTATTTCCACCTGCTGTGATTGGTGACTTATCTGTGCAGTGCTACATTACTTTTTAGTTTTGTGTAGTTCTGTCTACAACTTAAACATCCTATATTCAGTTAGAGAAGTCTCCTCACCAGTAGATCTGTGACAAATGCCTATCCATGTCTTGTGATGGACCATGAATAGATCTCCATTCTTGTGTATTGTATTCTTCTTGTGGACTATTTTAACTGCATTGTTTGGAAGGGCTGATGAGCATTTCACTGTGAAGTCGACACCCTTGGTATTCGGCGCATGTGACAAATCATATTTAATTTGAGATCACAGGCAGATGAATCATTCTATTCCTTCTGTTGGTGCTCATCAAAATCAGAGCTGCTGGTTATCAGTTTCTTAAACTGCTACTCTGCTTCACTAATTGATTATCACTGGGGAAATGACACTTAATTCTCCATGCCAGGGGCCAAGAGTTTTTCCTGACCAGTTAGGGCCCCGAGTTTCACCCAGGCATGTCTCATGGTTAGGAAAAACTCAAAAGTCCTATCATTCCACTTCATTGGTGTTGATAACCTTGATGTTAGGTTACCCAGTTGAAAGGTGACAACACTGCCATGCAATTCCTGTACGGACAATTCTACTCCAATGAAAACGACTCTACTAGTCAAGTGTACTGGAGCGTACAAGATGTAGGTGAGAAAAAAAGAACGAAGTAACAACGCAATTTAAAATGTTGGGAAAACAAGCACAAAACTACTCAACTCTTTTAGTGTCACGTTTGTGTTGTGATGTGTAAACTATGTTAATGCAACATTGCAGGACATTTGAAATTGTAAATATTAAATGGGGTGACAGGCTTTGGAAATCCACCCATCATATCAACTGGCAATAGGTAGACCTAATGCTCACAACTGAGGAAAAATATAAGTGATCACTTACCTTTGCATAAAACTGGTTC
This sequence comes from Oncorhynchus gorbuscha, assembly GCF_021184085.1. Classification (NCBI taxonomy): domain Eukaryota; kingdom Metazoa; phylum Chordata; class Actinopteri; order Salmoniformes; family Salmonidae; genus Oncorhynchus; species Oncorhynchus gorbuscha. The sequence continues at coordinate 16,358,170 of NC_060192.1, forward strand.
TCAGTGGAGAACAAACTATGGCAAAGATAACCTTTTCTCAGCCAACTCTAAAGGAACTGTTTATGGTCTTAGGATTTGTCTACTCCAGCACTTTCACAACATTATGAGACTTTCAGTAAGAGAAGCTACATTCTAACGCTCACTAAAAGCATGTACTGCTTCCTAACATTGCAGAAACACTACTGACCCAAAAAAAAAAAATTCTCCCAGTCTTGACAAAGCCATATGAGCTAATAGCTCAGCCTTTTGCAGGTTCATGTGCAACTTAGGCGCAACACCATTGGGATTTAGGCAGAGTTTCAGCAACCATGGAATTAAAGAGCTAAACAAGTCAGAATGACTTTAGTAGTACAGTGATGATGGGAAAACAGTAGCTCACACTGTATCTGAGCAGAATAGACAAAGCAGTTGGGACTTATCTCCTTTGAACCTCTAACCTATCCCTATCCCTTTCGCCTGCCTTCCCTTTCGCCTGCCTTCCCAAGAAATCTCCATTACAGTTCAGTTTGTGTAAAAAAAAAAATGTCAAGGACAGTAACACTTCAACAAAGCTAGGATCAAATCAAGGGTCATCGTTACTCGACATTCAAACAAAAGTACAGTTTACTTTTTAAACGTTTAGTCGACCCCCCCCCCCCCCACATTTTTTTTGTTCTTCAGATAAAAGTCAACTGCTAAAACGCTACATTCTAAGTCTCACTAAAAGCTTGACAAAGCATTGTTGTTAGCTTTATGGGAAATGCCTGGACTAAAACAACACCACTTCCTTCCTAAACGTGGCTACAATGTGTTACGGAGTTAGATTGAACACAACGTGTCGTTGAACTAAGCTTGACCTGTGTTTTCACTTGACTCTTAACACTATGATAGAAACACAAAACGTCCACTCGTTGTTCCCCCGACGGTTCTCCTCTTCGGTCAGGTTTAGCTGAACGCCTGTTAGAAATACATCTGTATCTAGTTGTGGTTGTGTTGTAAAAAAAAAAAAAATGAAACACCGAGGTATGCTAGGAGGACCCCTGGTTTTGAGTTGCCAGGGTGTTCTTTTCTTGGTCCATTGAGCTATACAGAAAAGGAGGTGGGGGAACCTGTCCCAAACTAACCGACCCTGTCCTAGGGTAGCGATTGTACTGGATATCATCTTTTTCTTCCACTCTCTCAACGTCTCTGTGTTGTCCTCCCAGACCTTCGTTTGGATCCCCCCTTCGCGTTCACGTCGCCCAGCTTCTCCTCTTGGGCAGCTGCCTCCTCTTCAGTCTCTCCTGTGACTGGCTCCTCCTCTGTGTCTTCTGTGACTGGTCCTAGGTCTAGGGTTGGCTCTTCCTCCTTGTCCTCAGGCCCAGCGAGGCTCTGCTGCTCTGGGGTGGCTTGGCCCAGGGTCCCCTTCGTGCTGGTGGTGGTAGGGGTGCCGGTAGTGGCGTGGTGCTGCTGGGATAAAGATGAGGCTGAGGGAGTGTTGTCCTGGGGTTGAGGGCAGGGCTGAGAGGGCCTCAGCGCGGTGGTGGGCGACAGTAAGGCAGGGCTGCCGAGGACCTCTGAAGGCAGGCTGTGGTTACTGTCACACTCTGCATCCCCGTCCACGGGACTAGGTTCCAATGTCCCATCCTTCTGGCTACGCAAGGCCCTGTACTTCTGGAAGGGAGAGAAGGCACAAGCGTATAGGATTTAACGGCGATGACTGCAATAGACAGACAACCGTAGGCAAACCCGTAAATGTTGTGTGGGTAGGGTCTTAATTCATACACAGTACGTGCCATTAATCAACCAACCTTGAGGTTCTCAAAGTGTTTGAGTGACTTGCAGTGCGAGTGGCGGGCTGAAGACTCAAAATGGTAGAAGTGCTGGCAGATTCTACAGAGGAACCCAGCCACGGGAACCACAAAGCTTGAACCTGGGAGATGAGCAGAGAGAGGTACTGTTAGTCAATGAAAATGGAATGGCACATGACAAAATCATAATGTGCAATATACAAATAACATGAACAGAAAAATGATTGATTCGAAATGGCTTTTCAAGTCCGTGACTGGTGTGTGGTGAGACAATCCCCAAAGCCAACACTTACTTTGGCCGCCTTTCCTTCCAGTTCTCTGCTGCCAATGACTGGAACGAATTGCAAAAATCACTGAAGTCTTATATCTCCCTCTCTAACTTTAAGCATCAGCTGTCAGAGCAGCTTACAGATCACTGTACCTGTTCACAGCCAATCTGTAAATAGCCCACCCAACTACCTCATCCCCATATGGTTACTTATCCTCTTGCACCCCAGTATCTCTACTTGCACATCTATCACTCCACTGTTAATGCTCAATTGTAATTATTTCAACTCCATGGCCTATTTATTGCCTTTACCTCCCTACTCTTCTACATTTGCACACACTGTACATACATTTTTCTATTGTGTTATTGACTGCATGTTTGTTTATGTGTAATTCTGTGTTGTTGTTTTTGTCGCACTGCTTTGCTTTATCTTGGTCAGGCCACAGTTGCAAATGAGAACTTGTTCTCAACTGGCCTACCTGGTTAAATAAAGGTGAGATAAAAAAAACAATGACCCCTGGTAGAGTGTGTCACTCACCGTACACCGTGTCAGGGTCATATTCCTCATCTTCATCTATGTCCTCCAGTAAAGCCACCTCCATCTGGGTAGGCCAGCCCTCCTGCCACACCAAACACATACATGACCAAACAGATGGAAACCAACACACACAGAAGTTCCATGGAGAACACTTCAAAATGTCTCTAGTATGGATCCTGTGACAAAGTGAATGTGGGAGAAAGAGCGAGGAACGACAAAGCATGTACGAGCAGATGCCTAACCTTTCCATGGGAGCTGCTTCGGTCACCATCTTCCTCGTCCTCTTCCCCCCCCTCCTCATCTCCGTCATCTACAAAACAGCCCTGTTCGTCCATGGCAACCAGTTCAGCTAAGGCCGCTGGCCCTCCCTCCTCCCGAAGCTGTCGTGGGAGGAGCACAGAACAGTGAATAAGAGGGGGGAGGGGAATAGCGGACACTGATTGTGTCCCAAATGGCACCCTATTCCCTAGTTAGTGCACTATATAAGGAATAGGGCGCCATCTGGGACACAAGAAAGGTAATCAATTGAATGGATTTACAAGCTGCCGAGGCAGAGGTGAGTAGACCGGCGGACACACCTCGCCGACTCTCTGCTTGTGCTCCTGGGACTGCATGTGCTCCAGGAACAGGAGTGCGCTCCTGAAGTGCCTCTTGCAGACAGTACAGGAGGGGTTGGAGGTGCGGCTGGTGAGCTTGTGCTCACTGGTCCTGCGGTGGTCCATGACTGTACTGGTGTAGTGGATTTGGCAGGTGGCACACCAACGCTGCAGGCCGGGTCTCTTCTCTCTGTGTTAAGCACACACAGCTCTGAGGACCATCAGGGTCGTATTCATAGACCGTAGCAAAACATTTTGCAATGGAAAAGGAAAACAAGTGTTTCTTAGTGGACAGACAGACCCTTCCAATTTGGGTCAGTTTTTATCCGTATGGTGCCTAATGACGTGCATTAGTACTGACCCGTCCCTGAAGGAGCTGTCCCTGCAGCCTCCCTGCAGTGACTCCTGGACGCGGGGCATCAAGGTGACCAGACAGGCACTGGACATGTGTTGGATCTCCATCATCCTCTGCTGGTGGACCAGGCTGTTCATGTGACTCTGGAAGTCCTAAAGACAAAAAATAAATGGAGCGAGAGAGCGAAACAGCGAGAGAGCGAAACAGCGAGAGAGCGAAACAGCGAGAGGGAGAGAGAGCGAGCGATACAGAGAGGGAGAGAGAGCGAGCGATACAGAGAGAGGGAGAGAGAGCGAGCGATACAGAGAGAGGGAGAGAGAGGGCGAGAGAGCGATACAGCGAGAGATGGAGAGCGATACAGAGAGAGGGCGAGAGCGATACAGCGAGAGATGGAGAGCGATACAGAGAGAGGGCGAGAGAGCGATACAGCGAGAGAGGGATACAGAGAGGGCGAGAGAGCGATACAGAGAGAGGGCGAGAGAGCGATACAGAGAGAGAGGGATACAGAGAGAGAGAGAGAGCGATACAGCGAGAGAGGGATACAGCGAGAGAGAGAGAGCGATACAGCGAGAGCGAGCGATACAGCCAGAGGGAGAGAGCGAGCGATACAGCCAGAGGGAGAGAGCGAGCGATACAGCCAGAGGGAGAGAGCGAGCGATACAGCCAGAGGGAGAGAGCGAGCGATACAGCCAGAGAGAGCGATACAGCCAGAGGGAGAGAGCGATACAGCCAGAGGGAGAGAGCGATACAGAGAGATGGAGAGCGAGCGATACAGAGAGAGGGAGAGAGCGAGCGATACAGAGAGAGATGGAGACAGCGATACAGAGATGGAGAGAGCGATACAGAGAGAGATACAGCCAGAGAGAGATGGAGAGCGAGCGATACAGAGAGAGATGGAGAGCAGCGATACAGAGATGGAGAGAGAGCGATACAGAGAGAGATGGAGAGCAGCCAGAGAGGATGGAGAGCGAGCGATACAGAGAGAGATGGAGAGCGAGCGATACAGAGAGAGATGGAGAGCGAGCGATACAGAGAGAGATGGAGAGCGAGCGATACAGAGAGAGATGGAGAGCGAGCGATACAGAGAGAGATGGAGAGCGAGCGATACAGAGAGAGATGGAGAGCGAGCGATACAGAGAGAGAGCGATACAGAGAGAGATGGAGAGAGCGATACAGAGAGAGAGCGATACAGAGAGAGATGGATACAGAGAGAGAGCGATACAGAGAGAGATGGATACAGAGAGAGAGCGATACAGAGAGAGATGGAGAGATGGAGAGAGAGCGATACAGAGAGAGAGCGATACAGAGAGAGAGCGATACAGAGAGAGATGGAGAGCGATACAGAGAGAGAGCGATACAGAGAGAGATGGAGAGATGGAGAGAGAGCGATACAGAGAGAGAGCAATACAGAGAGAGATGGAGAGAGATGGAGAGAGAGCGATACAGAGAGAGAGCGATACAGAGAGAGATGGAGAGAGAGCGATACAGAGAGAGATGGAGAGAGAGCGATACAGAGAGAGATGGAGAGAGAGCGATACAGAGAGAGATGGAGAGAGAGCGATACAGAGCGATACAGAGAGATGGAGAGAGCGATACAGAGAGAGATGGAGAGAGAGCGAGAGATGGAGAGAGAGCGATACAGAGAGAGATGGAGAGAGAGAGCGATACAGAGAGAGATGGAGAGAGAGCGATACAGAGAGAGATGGAGGAGAGATACAGAGAGAGATGGAGAGAGAGCGATACAGAGAGAGATGGAGAGAGAGCGATACAGAGAGATGGAGAGAGAGCGATACAGAGAGAGATGGAGAGAGAGCGATACAGAGAGAGATGGAGAGAGAGCGATACAGAGAGAGATGGAGAGAGAGCGATACAGAGAGAGATGGAGAGAGAGCGATACAGAGAGAGATGGAGAGAGAGCGATACAGAGAGATGGAGAGAGAGCGATACAGGAGATGGAGAGCGATACAGAGAGAGATGGAGAGAGAGCGATACAGAGAGAGATGGAGAGAGAGCGATACAGAGAGAGATGGAGAGAGAGCGATACAGAGAGAGATGGAGAGAGCGATACAGAGAGAGATGGAGAGATGGAGAGAGAGCGATACAGAGAGAGCGATACAGAGAGAGATGGAGAGATGGAGAGAGAGCGATACAGAGAGAGATGGAGAGAGCGATACAGAGAGAGAGCGATACAGAGAGAGATGGAGAGATGGAGAGAGAGCGATACAGAGAGAGAGCGATACAGAGAGAGAGAGAGAGAGCGATACAGAGAGAGATGGAGAGAGAGCGATACAGAGAGAGATGGAGAGAGAGCGATACAGAGAGAGATGGAGAGAGCGATACAGAGAGAGATGGAGAGAGAGCGATACAGAGAGAGATGGAGAGAGAGATGGAGAGCGATACAGAGAGAGATGGAGAGAGAGCGATACAGAGAGAGATGGAGAGAGAGCGATACAGAGAGAGATGGAGAGAGAGCGATACAGAGAGAGATGGAGAGAGAGCGATACAGAGAGAGATGGAGAGAGAGCGATACAGAGAGAGATGGAGAGAGAGCGATACAGAGAGAGATGGAGAGAGAGATGGAGAGAGAGCGATACAGAGAGAGATGGAGAGAGAGCGATACAGAGAGAGATGGAGAGAGAGCGATACAGAGAGAGATGGAGAGAGAGCGATACAGAGAGAGAGCGATACAGAGAGAGATGGAGAGAGAGCGATACAGAGAGAGATGGAGAGAGAGCGATACAGAGAGAGATGGAGAGAGAGCGATACAGAGAGAGATGGAGAGAGAGCGATACAGAGAGAGATGGAGAGAGAGCGATACAGAGAGAGATGGAGAGAGAGCGATACAGAGAGAGATGGAGAGAGCGATACAGAGAGAGATGGAGAGAGAGCGATACAGAGAGAGATGGAGAGAGCGATACAGAGAGAGATGGAGAGAGCGATACAGAGAGAGATGGAGAGAGCGATACAGAGAGAGATGGAGAGAGCGATACAGAGAGAGATGGAGAGAGCGATACAGAGAGAGATGGAGAGAGCGATACAGAGAGAGATGGAGAGAGAGCGATACAGAGAGAGAGCGATACAGAGAGAGATGGAGAGAGAGAGCGATACAGAGAGAGATGGAGAGAGAGCGATACAAAGAGAGATGGAGAGAGCGATACAGAGAGAGATGGAGAGAGAGCGATACAGAGAGATGGAGAGAGCGATACAGAGAGATGAGGTAGAGTGATTCCTCTGTCGGATACGTCGAGCTGAGTGCTTGCCTTGGACCATCCAAAAGCAAACACATTTCACTCTACCCCCCCAGGGTGTGTGTGTGTGTTTGCGCTACCTGCTGGTTGTGACAGGTGATAGTGCAGATGTAGCAATAGAACTTGTTTGCAGCATCAACCCCCTCCTTGCCCTCTTCCTGCCCTCCTTCCAATACCCCTGAGGCAGCCTTGCCCTCTGCCATGTCCTTTAGGCCTGGTGTAAATGCCTGGCGCTCACCACTCAGCTGCTCAGAGGCTGGCATGGCCGACACACCACTCTGGACCTGCTCATACACAGGAAGGGGCCCTTAAAGCAGGTCATGATATCACTTTGGGAGCAGAAATCAGGTGCCATCTGTCTGATCTAGCATCACACTGACAGTTTGGTCTTCAGTAAAGCCTGATTATAAAACTCACCTTGGCTGCTCTGCTTTCCTCAAGTGCATCTGGACCAGCCGTGCTCCCATCCTCCAGAATGAAACAGTCTGTTCATGGAAGCGAGAGACCAGGTGAGATAAGGGAAGCACTCGTCCCACCAGGCCACATGTGAAAGGCCAATGCTGTAGCTGGGTGGGAGGAGGAGGCGTGGAAGGATGTTATACGAGACCACTCACCTTCAAGCTGGTTGTCATCTGGTGGGCTTTGATGCACTGCTGCACCTAGGACCCCATCTGTCTCCGGAGGCTGCTCCACAGTCTCCTCTGCCCTGAGACAGAAAGGATCAGGGAGGGGATACATGTCACTACAAGCTGCTACCCTCCAAGGACTCATCTCAACACATGGATACTCAGTTAAGTGTAATCTGAATAGGTACGTAAACAAAACAACTGCCCAAGACCTTGAGATATTCTCTAAAGTCAAAACAGTGTTACTTACCCCTCGGTCCTCGGCTTCTTCAGTGCTGGCTCCTTGGGCTCAGGTTGCACTGCGGGCCGTGCCTGTCCACCTGGCCCTCCCACTCCTCCATCTGCAGGGAGAGGGAGACACAAGGCTATCTACTGTTCCAACCACATATTGACTGTTTCACACCCACTCAAAAAACACACAGAGAAGGAGACATAGGAAAAAAACAAACCCTTTTCATGCGTCTGAGATTTCACAAGCTCTAAAGGAAAGACACCAAATTAACACTAGTGCTAGCAGGCGTTGCTAGCAGGCGTTGCCAGCAGGTGTTGCCAGCAGGCGTTGCCAGCAGGCGCTGAGTGCTCAGGTACGGTCCTACCTTTGAGAGTCTTGTCATTGGGCAGGGTCCTGCTGGCTGCAGGTTGGTTATCTGTGCTCCCCCCGGCTCTCTGCTCCCTCTTTCTATCCGGGTACCGTGAAGCATAGTCCTACATGGACAGGGTGAGCAATTTGATCAACCAATCAACTGCTCCCTCAGCAATCAGCAACAGTTAACGTGTGAAACAGGTATAGAGGACTAAGAAGTGTTATTTGAGCATTTCAGTCGAACAGTGCATTCGGAAAGGATTCAGATCCCTTCACAGCCTTATTCTAAAACGGACTAAATAAAAAAAGGTCTTTATCAACACACACTATAATGACAAAGCGAAAAACAATGCAAATGTATTAAAAATAAAAAACAGAAATACCATATTTAAGTATTCAGACCCTTTACTATACATTCAGGCCTTTATGGTAGAGTGGCCAGAAGGTAGCCACTCCTCAGTAAAAGGCACATGACAGCCTGCTTGGAGTTTGCCAAAAGGCACCTAAAGACTCTCAGACCATGAGAAACAAGATTCTCTGGTTCTGACGAAACCAAGATTGTACTCTTTGGGCTGAATGCCAAGCGGCACGTCTGGAGGAAACCTGGCACCATCCCTCCGGTGAAGCATGGTGGTGGCAGCATCAGGCTGTCGGGATGTTTTTCAGCGGCAGGGACTGGGAGACTAATCAAGATCAAGTGAAAGATGAACGGAGCAAAGTACGGAGAGATCCTGGATGAAAACCTGATCCAGAGAGCCCAGAGAGCTCAGGACCTCAGACTGGAGCGAAGGTTCTCCTTCCAACTGGACAACGACCCTAAGCACACAGCCAAGACAAAGTAGGAGTGGCTTTAGGACAAGTCTTTGAATGTACAGCCAGAGCCAGGACTAGAACCCATTCCAACATCTCTGGAGAGACCTGAACATAGATGTACAGCGACACTCCCCATCCAACCTGACAGAGCTTGAGAAGATCTGCAGAGAAGAATGGGAGAAACTCTTAAAATACAGGTATGCTCAGCTTGTAGCGTCATACCCAAGAAGACTCGAGGCTGTAATCACTGCCAAAGATGCTGCAGAAAAGTACTGAGTAAATGGTCTGAATACTTACGGAAATGTTGTTGTTTTGTCATTATTAGATGAAATAGTTTTTTCCCTCATCGATTTTAGAATAAGGCTGTGACATAAGAAAACGTGGAAACGTCTGAATACTTTGCGAATACCCTGAATACGCATTTTGCCTAATCATGATGTGGCAGGTGACACTTTGCTTCTTGAAAGTCCAATATCTTGAAAACTTGACTGCTGACACGCAAAACATTTCGGCAACGTATCAAACAGTGGACTAATGAACAAAATACAGAAAGATAGTTTGAGTGGATTTCCCCTTTAAGCCTCATAGCATTGTCCCACAGTTAAGACAATCACAGCAATCTTAACAACTCAGACTAAAACTCAACCGGAAACTGCTCAGAGTGGGTGCTCAGTGCCTTGTAGTTCTCCATAATGAAATTGAGGTTGTGATTACATTGTTGTTGTTGTTGTAGTAGCGGGTGTGGGGATGGTAGTGTCGGGCAGGGAAGCCCATGTGGGGATTCTTCATGGACATGCCCATGGGTACAGGCCCCAGGAGAGAGGACCGGGCCCCCGCAGCAAAGAACTGGGTGAACTGCTGCCCGCTCGCTGTAAAGCCACGCATGCTACCTGGAAAGCCAGAGAAATAAGAGAGAGAGGTGGGAGAGGCAGAGATGGGGGATGAGTATGAGGGAAGGAGAGAGAGGTGGGAGAGGCAGAGATGGGGGATGAGTATGAGGGAAGGAGAGAGAGGTGGGAGAGGCAGAGATGGGGGATGAGTATGAGGGAAGGAGAGAGAGGTGGGAGAGGCAGAGATGGGGGATGAGTATGAGGGAAGGAGAGAGAGGTGGGAGAGGCAGAGATGGGGGATGAGTATGAGGGAAGGAGAGAGAGGTGGGAGAGGCGGAGATGGGGGATGAGTATGAGGGAAGGAGAGAGAGGTGGGAGAGGCAGAGATGGGGGATGAGTATGAGGGAAGGAGAGAGAGGTGGGTGAGGTGGAGATGGGGGATGAGTATGAGGGAAGGAGAGAGGTGGGGAGGTGGAGAGATGGGGGATGAGTATGAGGGAAGGAGAGAGGTGGGAGAGGCGGAGATGGGGGATGAGTATGAGGGAAGGAGAGAGAGGTGGGAGAGGCAGAGATGGGGGATGAGTATGAGGGAAGGAGAGAGAGGTGGGAGAGGCAGAGATGGGGGATGAGTACGAGGGAAGGAGAGAGAGGTGGGTGAGGTGGAGATGGGGGATGAGTATGAGGGAAGGAGAGAGGTGGGAGACGCAGAGATGGGGGATGAGTATGAGGGAAGGAGAGAGAGGTGGGAGAGGCGGAGATGGGGGATGAGTATGAGGGAAGGAGAGAGGTGGGAGAGGCGGAGATGGGGGATGAGTATGAGGGGAGGAGAGAGGTGGGAGAGGCGGAGATGGGGGATGAGTATGAGGGGAGGAGAGAGGTGGGAGAGGCGGATGAGTATGAGGAGAAAGATCTAAATGGGGTCATAGTTTCTATCAGGTGGCCTTTGGAGCGATAAGGAACACCAAATCAATGTTAACAGTGCAGAGACCCATACAGCTTTTAATATTTATTTATTTTATTTAACCTTTATTTCACTAGGCAACTCAGTTCAGAACAAATTCTTATTTACAATGACGGCCTACCCCGGCCAAGTCCTAACCCGAAAGGATGCTGGGCCAATTGTGCGCTGCCCTATGGGACTCCCAATCATGGCCGGTTGTGATACAGCCAAGAATCAAACCAGGGTATCTGCAGTGATGCCTCTTACACTGAGATGCAGTGCCTCAGACCGCTGCGCCACCCGGGAGCCCTTTTGCACGTACACACCAGCGACGTAGATATAAAGATGTGATACCATATTGGAAACATATGTCAATCTACTAGTCTGTACATTTGCTGACATTCACCTTGCATCTGCTGCATCATTAGAGCCCCTTGTAACATTGGGTTGGGGGCAATGATGGTGGCCTGGGCAGCCAGGTTGACCATATGGGGAGGTGGAGGAGGAGCAGGGCCTGGTCCAGCCATGGCCCTGGTGATCACAGAGCCAATGGGCATTAATTACAAAGCAGTATTTATATCTAAACATAATACAGCCACAGAGTTTGGAACAGTTGGCCAGTGTAATTTTCAATAACAAATACTATTCATACAAAGACAATGTGAGGTGCGTTCAGCAGGACAGAAAGGTGAGCAACGTTTAATTCAATAGAATTAGGGGGGGGTGCTGCACAAGTTTTTGCAAATGGTCACACACATGGTCAGGCCACACCCCACTGCACCCACCTGACGGAAGCAAACATACGGGCACAGAGTTGCTAAACCCAGAGGCCCAATATCGTGATACTTCCGGGAACGCATCACGAAGCATACCAAACCGGGGTTTGGCAAGTCAATAGGAGAAGTGAAAAATGTGCCCTTAGTTCATTTTCTCAACATCTAAATGGCAAAACCTAATGCTGAGTGATTAACCAAAATGTTAGTTATTTTTTTCGTTCGTTAAACAACTAATTGACAGACATCAGTCAATTATTTGAATTCCATTTTGTTCTGTTTTTCCCCCCTTCTGTCAGCGCAAAGCAGTTTCCCTGGCGATCAAACAGCACAAGCCCGAACTGTGCAATGTAATAGCAAGTTGTAGTTTCCAACAATATTAGACATAGTTCAGCGCAGAAAACATGGTAATTAACTACAATGACCATAATCCATTGTACGTCTACTGGTCCAGACGGTGTGGGATGCACGACCGAGAGGGATAGAGAGCAGTTGCTTCACGAGCTATCTCTACCTGAAAATACACGATTAAGTGATTGATAGTTGGCATTCAGCAGTCATAAAAGTATGCCTTGTTTATTTTGATGAACTACTAAAAATAGCGATTTTGTCAGACAGCAGCTCTAGAGATGAGATGAGTTGGAATGAAATAATCTCATCAAATAAAACAAATGTGATACACAACTGTAATGTGAATAAAGGATGGTTAATAATTGATAAGCACTAATGGGCAGTCACTACCATCATGCCACATATTACGAATTGTTTAATTTTGTGCTGTTCAGCATTCAACCCACAAAATGCATAGTGCATTTCAAGTAAAACATTTGTATTGAAATCAAAAACCGTGATAATTTTTTTATTATCGAACCGAAACTACCTCAAAAAGCACTCAAATTACTCAGCACTAGCTAAACCTAGATTCGGGCCAATGTCTTAAGTAGCTGAAAGTGTACTACAACCTTGTGAAAGTGACAAACTGACACGTTTGAGTGACTTTGATTAATCGGCCTGCACGTGTGCAGTTCAGCACAAGATGACGGTGTTTCTGCGCATGAGCTGAGCCGACTTACGTCGCCATGACATCGTCTACAAGCGTGATCGGAGATTTCTATTGGATTAGGAGTTTCTAGGCCTCTTTATTTAAAAATGGTCTTTGATACCGGGGTGCGTTTAGTTTGCTTAAACTTTTGCTAAGTAGTGTGACAGTTTGTTGCATTTCCCTAAAACGATGCCCACCGTTCTTCAGCCTATGGGGTATGTTTGCTCTTGTTTGGTGGGTGTGTGTGGCAATATGTGGCCTACGACATAACTGTGTGAATTCACTGTTTCACACAGTTCTGTCACACTGAACATAATCCTGGGGTACATTCAGTTGGATTCAACGTTTGCTACGTCGCCTGCCGGTTGGTACTCTACACAGGTGGTACCTTAATTGGGGAGGATGGGCTCTTGGTAATGGCTGGAGTGACATCTGTGGGATGGTATCAAATACATCAAACTCATGGTTTCCATGCGTTTGCCATTCCATTGGCGCCGTTCTAGCCATTATTATCAAATGTATTTATAAAGCGCTTTTTACATCAACCGTTGCCACAAAGTGAAAAACAGAAACCCAGCCTAAAACCCCAAACAGCAAGCAATGCAGGTGTATAAGCCTTCCTCCCCACAGCAGCATCCATTGGTACTGAAAAACAAGTTTCCCCAAAATGGTGCGCACTGTTCTTCAACAGGGGTGTATTCACTAGGAATCAAATGAGGGGCTGAATCTGAATTTGTACAATATCAACTTGCTTATGTTGCAACTGTTTGCTTTGGTTTAATGATTACAACCCAGCCTTTGAGGTACTTCTACTCCCGTTTGGTGGGTGTGGCCTGATCATCAATATGTGTGTGACCATTTTAAATCCAAAAACTAAATGCAGCACACACCAAACATCTCCCTCTGGGCCACCATAATCACACCGTTCTTGAACAGGTTGTTCAGTAGCAGAGTCTTTTCCGTATTATTAAACGCCCTTCTCTTGTACTGAATGCAGCCCCCTGTAGAATGGTTTTCAGCGTTTTGGCAAAGCTTGTCTAAAACAGTTAGGCAACGTTGAATGAACTGAACCAGAGGAAGATATATCTAGATCGTATTTGACTGAACGCACCCCTGGCAAATGTAATCCCAAGCTAAACATATTACTGCTTGTCTGATTTTAGAAGCTGTTGCTAACAAGTCAGATTTAGGGCCTTATATCCACGACCTCGAGTTCACATTTCTTACCGTCCTCTTTGATGGTGATGTGGAACATGGTGCGATGGAGGGGGTTGGGGTTGTGGTGGAGGAGGCGGCGGGGGCTGGTGCTGGAACAGTTGCTGAAGCTGCCGCAGATGATGGTGAAACTGTTGCTGTTGTTGGTGCTGTTGGTGGTGGTGTGGGTTAAACATCCCGGCGTTGTGTTCAGTAACGTGTTAGCTAACGTTAACTGTCCGTGGTTGCTTGCAGAAAAGACTATCGACGATACCTCGGCTCAGGATCTTGAGAAGAGAAAAAAAAATATTTTGATTATCTGATCCACAATAAACCTTGAATCCAGCTACCCATCATGCGGAGTGTAACGTTGGCTACATAACAGTTAGCTAAATACGCCTCCTGGTTATATAGAACATAATAAATACAGCTCGTTGAAGTGTAAGTTATTTGTGCTTTTCTAGCGAGGATGTTCTAACGTTCCTGTCCGTGGTTTCTAGCGAGCTAGTCAGCATTAGCAACGCTAAAGTCCGTGTCTACAACCTCTGGCAAACATAACCAGCTAGCTATCTACCCTATAACGTTAGCTAGCTAGCAATTTAGCCTAGCATTACCAACATAGCTAGCTATTTGGCTTGCATTAGCTGCAAGCTTTAGTTAATGCCTTTGTTTTATGTAATCGGAATAATCAATGGTAGCGATCTAAATTGTATTTACATGAAATGGTTTTTTTAACCATATAACGATAACCTACGTTTTAACAGAAAAAAAATAGTTTAAATTATTTTAGAAGCGCAGGTTTGTATCGGTCTGCAGCCTTTTAAAATTTATCAGTGATTGTTCCGTTGAGACTGCAATCGCTGTGAAGCAGGCAAGACTAACTAAGCTTTTCCGGGTAATTTTGGAATCCTTCAGAATAAAAGTCCCGTCTCTTGTACTTTGTAAATAAAACAGTTGGGTGAAAATGATGGAACATTGACACAATTATCAATACATTTTACACTAGTTATATTACAAATAATTATTCATAGTATGTCTATAAGATATTATGTGATGAAAACATATTGTTGTGTGTAATCCTATCATGTATTGAACTGTACACAATCTTCTATATATTGTGTCGCAGTAAAAGGGGGATCCGTTCTACTCAGGAGCAATTCTGCTTTTCAAATCCAAAATCCAAATCCCCAGCATGTTACTGCTCATTTAGAGGACTTTGCTTCTCGTTAATTTCTTAGAAAATGAGCTACTTTACATTCACAGTCTTGATTTTCTCATTTGTAATAACAAGGCAGTGGTTTATGGCAAGAATAGGAAAGATCTCATCCTTGAAATAAGATACGTTTCAGATGTTCAAAGGTTACCTTGAACAGCAATTAGCCCAACAGGGTAGGATTTGTAGCATGTATGTTTACACACTGCTGGGTGTGTGAAGTCTGTGGAAAAGGAAAGCAGAAGTGCACCTGAATAAAATGGACCACCTTTTATTGCGACAAAGTACAGGAAATGATGTACGGTCAATATGTATGTCCAATATGAAAAACATACTGCATGTAACATTTTACTGCAGTGGGCTAAGTCAGGGTCAGACAGTGTTTCTTGGTAGTCTTAAACAAATCTACTTTGAAACCAAAGTATACACCTCACACACATGGTTATGGGCTTTAAAAAATAAGACACCTGGTACCATTTGAATTTGTATTGATTAAGGATCCCCATTGGTTCCTGGCAAGACAGCGTCTACTCTTCCTGGGGTCCTGCAACATTAAGGAATTTATATACAATTTAAAATATTACATGACATTGCATTTCAAAACAATTTCCCCAATACATTTAGTGTGTTCCCTCAGGTCACTGCTCCACCATCGTATACTTACAATACAACATCCATGTGTACGTGTGTGTAGAGTGCGTGTCTCATCATGTCTATGTGTGTCTGCCTGTGTGTGTGTGTCTTAGCAGTACCCGCTGTTCCATTAAGGTGTTTTGTTATCTGTTTTTTAAATCGGATTCTACTGCTTGCGTCAGTTACCTGATGTGGAATAGAGTTCCATGTAGCCATGGGTCTATGGAGTACTGTGCACCTCCCATAGTCGGTTCTTGACTTGGGGATTGTGAATAGACCTTTGGTGGCATGTCTTGTGGGGTATGCAGGGGTGTCCGAGCTGTGTGCTTGTAGTTTAAAACAGACAGCTCGGTGCAATTCAGCATGTCAACACTTCTTACAAAAACAAGTAGTGATGAAGTCAATCTCTCTTCTACTTGGAGCCATGAGAGATTGATGAGAGATTTACATGCATATTGGTACTTTTAGCTCTCCATGTACATTTAAGGGCCAGCCGTGAAGCCCTGTGCTGAGCCAAGTGTAATTCTGTGGCACCTAACCACATTTTATTTTTGTATTTTTTTTCACCTTTATTTAACCAGGTAGGCTAGTTGAGAACAAGTTCTCATTTGCAACTGCGACCTGGCCAAGATAAAGCATAGCAGTGTGAACAGACAACACAGAGTTATACATGGAGTAAACAATTAACAAGTCAATAACACAGTAGAAAAAAAGAGAGTCTATATACATTGTGTGCAAAAGGCATGAGGAGGTAGGCAAATAATTACAATATTGCAGATTAACACTGGAGTGGTAAATGATCAGATGATCATGTACAGGTAGAGATAATGGTGTGCAAAAGAGCAGAAAAGTAAATAAATAAAAACAGTATGGGGATGAGGAAGGTAAAATTGGGTGGGCTATTTACCGATAGACTATGTACAGCTGCAGCGATCGGTTAGCTGCTCAGATAGCAGATGTTTCAAGTTGGTGAGGAAGATAAAAGTCTCCAACTTCAGCAATTTTTGCAATTCGTTCCAGTCACAGGCAGCAGAGAACTGGAACGAAAGGCGGCCAAATGAGGTGTTGGCTTTAGGAATGATCCGTGAGATACACCTGCTGGAGCGCGTGCTACGGGTGGGTGTTGCCATCGTGACCAGTGAACTGAGATAAGGCGGAGCTATACCTAGCATGGACTTGTAGATGACCTGGAGCCAGTGGGTCTGGCGACGAATATGTAGCGAAGGCCAGCCGACTAGAGCATACAGGTCGCAGTGGTAGGTGGTATAAGGTGCTTTAGTAACAAAAATGACTGAACAGTAGTCCAGGTGTGACAAAACTAGAGCCTGTAGTACCTGCCTTATTGATAGTGTTGTTAAGAAGGCAGAATAGCGCTTTATTATGGACAGATGTCTCCCCATTTTAGCTACTGTTGTATCAATGTGTTTTGATCATGACAGTTTACAATCCAAGCAGTTTACAATCCAAGCAGGTTACAATCCAAGCAGTTTACAATCCAAGCAGGATATTCCAAAAAGTTTATTCACCTCGACTTACTATATTTTCATATTATGTATTGCAAGATTTAGTTGAGGTTTATGGTTTATTGAATGATTTTATATTTAGGACTAACTTATTCTCTGCCACCCATTCTGAAACTGCAGCTCTTTGTTAAGTGTTGCCGTGATTTCACTCGCTGTAGTAACTGACATGTATAGTGCTGTCATCCACATACATGGAGACAGACACTGGCTTTTCTCAAGGCCAGTGGCATGTCATTAGTAAAGATTGACAAAAGTTAGGGGCCTAGACAGCTGCCCTGGGGAATTCCTGATTCTACCTGGATTATGTTAGAGAGGCTTCCATTAAAGAACACCCTCTGTGTCCTGTTAGACAGGTAAATCTTTATCCACAAAATAACAGGGGGTACAAACCCATAACAGATATGTTTCTCAATCAGCAGACTATGATCGATAATGTCAAAAGCAACACTAAAGTCTAACAAAACAGCTCCCACAATCTTTTATCATCAATTTATCATCAATTTCTCTCAGCCAATCAGTCATTTGTGTACTGTAGGTGCTATAGTTGTTTAATGTTATTCCCTATAAGTGTGCTTAAAAGTCTGTTGTCAATTTGTTTACAGTAAATAGCATTGTATCTGGACAAACACAATAAAATATAAAAGTTTACTAAGGATTGGTAACAGGCTGATTGGTTCGCTAGTTGAGCCAGTAAAGGGAGCTTTACTATTCTTGGGTAGCGGAATTACTTTTGCCTACCTCCAGGCCCGAGGGTACACACTTTCTAGTAGGCTAGGATTGAATATGAGTGGCAATATAATCCGCTATTATCCTCAATCATTTTCTCAGTAAAGTTGTCAGACCAAGTGGCTTGTCATCGTTGATAGACAACAATACTTTTCCCACCTCTTCCACACTCACTTTAGGGAATTCAAAATTACAATGCTTGTCTTTCATCATTTCATCAGTTATACTTGGATGTGTGTAGTGTCAGCATTTGTTTCTGGCATGTCATACTTAAGTTTGCTAATCATTAAAGTAATTGGCGATGTCAGTGGGTTTTGTGATGAATTGCCATCTGATTCAATGAATGATGGAGCTGAGTTTGCATTTTTGCCCAAAATGTAATTTAAGGTGCTCCAAAGCTTTTTACGATTATTATTTATGTGATTTATCTTTGTTTCATAGTATAATTTCTTCTTTTTTAATTCAGTTTAGTCACATGATTTTTCCATTTGCAGTACATTTTCCAATCTGTTGTGCAACTCAACTTATTTGCCATTCCTTATGTCTCATCCCTCTCAACAATACATTTTTCAATTCCTCATCTTTCCACAGGGATTTAACAGTTTGTTTTTACAGTCATTTTCTTAATGGGTGCATGCTTATTTGTAACTGGAATATGCAATTTCATAAATGTTTCAAGTGCAGTTTCTGATTGCTCCTCATTACACACCACAGACCAACAAATATTATTTTCATCAACAACATACACTATATTAGGCCCAGCATTTTGGAGCTTTGGTATTTCTAGATATGGCCACTAAATTGTGATCGCTACATCTGATGGATCTGGATACCACTTTAAAGCACATTTCTGCAGAATTATTAAAGATGTGATCAATACATGTTGATGATTTCATTCCTGTACTGTTTGTAACTACACCGGTAGGTTGACTGATAAATTAACCTGTACCAGGTTGCAGGTACTAGTTACAGTGTTGAGCTTTTTCTTGAGTGGGCAGCTTGATGAAAGCCAGTCAATATTTAAATCACCCCGAAAATATACCTCTCTGTTGATATCACATACATTATCAAGCATTTCACACATGTTATCCAGATAATGACTGTTAGCACTTGGTCATATATAGCAGCTTCTAACCTGAATGGGCTTTTGGTGAGGCAGATGAACCTGTAGCCATATTACTTCAATAGTATTTCACATGAGATCCTCTCTAATCTTTACAGAAATGTGGTTCTGAATGTAAACAGTAATACCTCCACCTTTGGCATTTATGTCAATGTTATAACCATGTATTGCTTCCACTGTATCATCAAAGCTATTATCTAAGTGTGTTTCAGAGATTGACAGAATATGAATGTCATCTGTTACTAGCAAATGATTGATTTCATGAACCTTTTTTCTTAAGCTACATATGTTAACGTGGGCTATTTCAGATTCGAGTTGAAATGTATTCCATTTTGAGTTTGCATCCCAATATAACATTTTATATACAACACAGAAGACTGAAATACAACAAATCATGTTTGACAGAAACACCGGATTTTTGGCAGGTTTTAAAAAAGAATGTTTATGAATTATTAGGAACATTCCACTAGGTAATTTGACTGCAGGAAAGGAGTCTGATTTGCCATTCTTCAAGGGCTGCAGAATGAGCCGCTACACTGCTTGGGGTGTAAATCTGTGGATTTGGAAAGTAGAGGTGCTACTAAGTAGTATCGAACCCCCTTTAACTGTGACACGACACACAGCAATGGTAAATGGTTGGCCATGGTAAATGGACGAGGTGAGAAAGTCTGCCTACCTTGTGTAGAGACCAGCATTCCCGATTGGGTTCCTACTATCTGGGATCCTTGGGACATCCATACCCCATTGAAGTTGAAATATAAAATGTTTAAGGTTAGGGTAAGGCTAGGCGTTATTAAGGTTAGGGTTTATTGTAGTGACGTCCCAAGGAACCCGGATAGCACCGTCCGTCCCGGTTGTGCTCAGCCCTTCTCCCATTGAAGCCTATCACGGTAGCGAGCACCACGAACCGTGCCACTTGCAAAACTGCTTGCGTTTTGCCATCCGCCGCCCTACTCCCATTGAAGTCAATGGTACCTTTGGCGCTCACAGCGGACCGTCTGTAAATGCCTTTAAAGGGCCACAGAAGTGGAAGTGCTCCTGAGTAGAATGGACCCCCATTTACTGGAACATAATGTACAGAAAATTGTGTACGGTGCAATATGTATGTTCAATTTAACACTGAAGCCTTCAGTCATTAGTTCGGGTTTATAACAGACAGTAGATAGGGTAGTTGTTCAAAGTGAAATGTTCTTGTGTTTCTCTTTTTAATCCATGAGCTAGATGCGTCGGTCGGGCTCACTTGGGCCAACCATGTCACGTGACAATTTTTTGGAAGTATTATGTCCCTAGAGTTGGAAAATGTATGATGGCAGTGTAGCAATGGTAGCTTGTTGTGACATCTTTTAGATATGACTACACGTTTAGAGCTAGAAACAGAAGCATTTCGCTACAACCACAATAGCATCTGCTAAACACGTGTATGTGAGAAATAACATTTGATTTGATTTGGTTTTGATTAGAAAAGCACAAACATAGAACATAGAAATTGGTTTTTTGAAAAGCACAAACTTAATATGTCCATCACATACCCCCCAGAGGTCAAAGGTTAAAGTTCTGTTGACCTGAACATTCCTGAAAATGTGTCTGATGGATTGCTGTTACTCTAAGCTTTCCGATGGTATATGATTAAAGGGTACAAGTGAGCAATATCTTGTTGTATGCTGACATTGTTTGTCAATGAATGGGATGGAGGGATGAAAGATGATAACACACAGAAAGCTACTATTGATGCACTGCTATCACACATTTTCCAACTCTAGGGACATAGACCTTCAAAAAAAAATCACTTTGAGACATTGAGCCTGACAGCCTAAATCTGGGGTTCTGGCTCATGGACAATTGAATTGAATTATGTTCATTTTATTATATCTTATGTAAGCTGCACTGCAATTCAGTTTGATTGTAACCTGCAAAAGTGCTCCTTTGTGGCACCCATTGTGGCACATGTATTTTTGTAAATAAAACGAATCTATTTAAAATGCAAATATTGAATACATCTGAATGACAGAACAATGGGATATAAACGTGTTTTCTAAAGTGGATTATTATAAGATATTATTATTCATAATAGTAGCATTATAAATAATGTTTTGTGATTTAAATTAGGCCTACTGTTGTTAACATAATTACTATCTAGTAGGGCCTAATCATTACTCTCATTGCTGTTAACAATATTGCCAGTGCTATAATATTATTTGTGCTTTTACGGCTTTTAACTATTTCCTTTCCCAAAATTCAAAGTCTGCTAATATTTCCAACATTTTTTAAACGAATTTTGTCTTTATTGTGGGACTTTTATTTTGAAGGAACATCGCCGAGGTCACTTATTCCTGGTAGGTATTGCTTATTCTTGCTGGTAAAACGGAGGTGAAATTGTGCACCTGCTCCCGGTATTTTACAGGGATGCGCACCTCTTATTATTCCTCCGTGTGCGTACTGTGACTGTCTGTAGCGTATGTCGCCCTCTCTCCCCTAGGAGGCTGAGGAACAGATGACGTTATTTAACAATTTCAGCACCATGGACAGATCAACACTGCCATCCACGCAAAGCCCACCAAACACAATCAGCATGGGCATAGCATAATTAATCTATGATGTAGCAAAGTATCAATATAGCCTATTTATAAATACAATGTTTACATAGCTTGTATTTTCTATTTCTTACAGCATAGCGGTAAGAGAGAGCACACAAAGCCTAGGGCGCAATTCTGTTGAGGTAGATCGCCGCTGAGTGGTGCATGCGCGTCAGTGCAAGGATCCCCTAGCGTATTCTAAGAAGAGATCATCCCTCGGTGCTGCGTGGTAGAGAGTTGCGTATAGCTGTAGAGGAGAGTGAGGAGAGGAGAAGCGTTCTGTGTAGAGGGGACACCGGGAAAGCGTAATCAATGAGGGTGCAAGCAATATTTATATAGAAGGCGGATTCCAAACGTTGAAACACCCTCATAACGGAAGGCTGATAAAGGGGGGGTACAAGCGCTCGTTTCTGAGTGAGAACGCTTTCCCTCATTTGTTTCTACTAAGAAGGAGCGACCGAATCCCTTGCAATCATGGGGAACCGGGGGATGGAAGACCTTATTCCTCTTGTGAATAAAATGCAAGATGCCTTCTCTGCTATCGGTCAGAATTCCCAGTTGGATCTACCTCAAATCGCTGTGGTCGGCGGGCAGAGTGCAGGGAAAAGCTCGGTGTTGGAGAACTTCGTTGGGAAGTAAGTGGTTTTGTGTTTCTGTACGCAAATGCACCCCTCCATGATCAAAGCCTCCTAGGCTGCACTCGTTCTTACACACCTATCTAGACGCAGCACTACCATACCCCCCCCCCCACCCCATCCCTTGATTTACAGCCATTGAGATCCATTGGATAACATCACACTTATATCGAATGTATTCCATTTAGACGAGTTGCTGAAATTGCTGCCTTGAATCACCAGTCTCTCCTCTTCACGCATAATAAACGTAAACAGCTTATTTGGTTACATAAAACCTTTCATGTGCTAATTGCTGCATTATATGCATTGGCAGAATAGAATACCAAACCAAAATGGACGTTGGATTTTGTTGTTTGTGCTCCCTATGATAAAACTATTGTATTTAAGATTAATCTATAATAATTGTAATCCTTATTGGCCAATTATGTATTTCTCTATGGTGCTATTCTAATATTTGTCATAGTACAACTTTACAGTAGATATAAAATAATCCCCCAACATGTTGTATTTCCTTTGATATTACAAATTGCATATTGGAGGTTTCCAGTCCTTATGATTAAAGACATCATAATGTACTGGTTTAATTGAGTTGAATACGGTGTGCATTTCCCCCCATCCTCTCGTGGGCTCTTCCACGCTCAGGTCGCATAGCGCATTGAAGGCCACTGCCCAATATTTCGTAGGCACCTTGTAAGCACACAATTCCAACAAGATAGTCTAATGTGTGGTTGTTTCTCAGACAGGGTTGCCATTTTGTCGTTCATAAACTAAACACAGACCACCGAGGATAGATAGTATGTGTATCTGACTTTCAGGCATTTACGGATTAGGGTACACACTAATGTGAGATGTGAATGAATACATAACATGAATTATGTCATAGTCCCTGTCACGACTGTCACGGTGTTGATGATGGATAAACCACAGTTCTCCGGGGACACAACCCCGCTATGCTGCAGTATGACCTTGCGAAAATACATGGAGAGGAGAAGGAAGGGAGAGTCGCTTTGAGCCCTTCGATGTCGGCTCCCCATCCATCTGTTCGTGCTTAGCTCGGCTGGTGCACCCGCTCAGCACCGGGCGATATGACAGCTGACTGACTGATTGTCAGGCCTCCCTTGGCTGTTGCAAATTTCGCAATACAATGCTTTGCTTTATTTTACAAAATCACACAGCCTGCACATTTCTTTTGTAATGTCAATGGGAACAGTTGGATGCCCTGGTCAATATGAATTATACGTGTTCTCAGCAGCATTGTCATCCCCACAAGTTTATACAGTAAGTGCCTATGAAGATGCATACTGCAGTCTCGACGCAATGAATTGCCTGCTGACTAGCAGAATGTACCATCATGCAGTCTACTCTCCCTGACCAGATGCAATGACGTCACCTGGGTCTTCCTAATCACACACTACTGCCGCACCCCCTCCCTGCTGTTTTCAGTTTTCTGTTTTCTAACACTTTTATACACACACACACACACACACACACACACACACACACACACACACACACACACACACACACACACACACACACACACACACACACACACACACACACACACACACACACACACACACACACACACACACACACACACACACACACACACACACACACACGCGCACACACGCACACGCACACGCACA
Organism: Oncorhynchus gorbuscha; assembly: GCF_021184085.1. Taxonomy (NCBI): domain Eukaryota; kingdom Metazoa; phylum Chordata; class Actinopteri; order Salmoniformes; family Salmonidae; genus Oncorhynchus; species Oncorhynchus gorbuscha. The sequence goes on from NC_060192.1 coordinate 16,381,823, forward strand.
CACACATACACACACACACACGCACACACATACACACCCATACATACACTACCGTTCAAAGATTTGGGTTCACTTAGAAATGTCCTTGTTTTTGAAAGAAAAGCACATTTTTTGTCCATTAAAATAAGATCAAATTGATCAGAAATACAGAGTAGACATTGTTAATGTTGTAAATGACTATTGTAGCTGGAAACGACAGATTTGATGGAATATCTACATAACCGTACAGAGGCCTGTTATCAGCAACCATCATATCTGTGTTCCAACGGCATGTTGTGTTAGCTAATCCAAGTTTATGGTTTTAAAAGGCTAAATTATCATTAGAAAACCCTTTTGCAATTAAGTTAGCACAGTTGAAAACTGTTGTTCTGATTTTAAAGAAGCAATAAAACTGGCCTTCTTTAGACTAGTTGAGTATCTGGAGCGTCAGAATTTGTGGGTTTGAAACAAAGGAATTTCTTCTGGAAATTTCTTCTGAAATTTCTTCTGGAACTTGTCAGTCTATGCTTGTTCTGGGAAATTAAGGCTATTCCATGCGAGAAATTGCCAAGAAACTGAAGAACTCGTACAATGCTGTGTACTACTCCCTTCACAGAACAGTGCAAACTGGCTCTAACCAGAATAGAAAGAGGAGTGGGAGGCCCTGGTGCACAACTGAGCAAGATGACAAGTACATTAGAGTGTCTAGTTAGAGAAACAGACGCCTCACAAGTTCAGAGGCAGAGTTCCTCTGTCCAGTGTCTGTGTTATTTTGCCCATCTTAATCTTTTCATTTTATTGGCCAGTCTGAAATATGTCTTTTTCTTTGCAACTCTGCCTAGAAGGCCAGCATCCCAGAGTCGCCTCTTTACTGTTGACGTTGAGACTGGTGTTTTGCGGGTACATTTAATGAAGCAACCAGTTGAGGGACAGCGTTGTACGTGATCTTCAGTTTCTTGGTAATTTCTTTGTTTCTAGCCATTTTGAGCCTGTAATCGAACCCACAAATGTTGATGCTCCAGATACTCAACTAGTCTAAAGAAGGCCAGTTTCATTGCTTCTTTAAAATCAGAACAACAGTTTTCAACTGTGCTAACTTAATTGCAAAAGGGTTTTCTAATTATCAATTAGCCTTTTAAAATGATAAACTTGAATTAGCTAACACAATGTGCCATCAGAACACAGGAGTGATGGTTGCTGATAATGGGCCTCTGTACACCTATGTAGATATTCCATTACAAATCAGCCGTTTCCAGCTACAATAGTCATTTACAACATTAATGTCTACACTGTATTTCTGATCAATTTTATTTTATTCTAATGGACAAAAAAAGTGCTTTTCGTTCAAAAACAAGGATATTTCTAAGTGACCCCAAACCTTTGAACGGTAGTGTACATACATACATACATACATACATACATACATACATACATACATACATACATACATACATACATACATACATACATACATACATACATACATACATACATACATACATACATACATACATACATACATACATACATACATACATACATACATACATACATACATACATACATACATACATACATACATACATACATACATACATACATACATACATACATACATACATACATACATACATACATACATACATACATACATACATACATACATACATACATACATACATACATACATACATACACAATGCACATGTGTTTACACACTCTCTCACTGTCAATCCTACTCTCCCTCTCACAATAATTTAATTCTCTCTTTCTACTGGGGCCCTACTCTAATCTGTTGGCCTTCATTAAGCTGCTTGCTGTTTAACCTTTTGACTTTGAATAGAATCTGTCAGCGTGTAGAATGGTGGTGGCTCATAGTGTGGATGCAGACAGAGACACCGCCTGTCTGGACGTGTGGACAGGGGACCATTCTGTTGGCACTGGCGTTTCCTAAAGAACTAGGAGACCACCTGACCATGTCTTGTCAGTCCATTCACTCCCTTGACCCCATGGTGACATCATTGGCTTTACAGGAAACTGTAGAAACACGGAGAGATTAAAGCAAAGAGAGAAAGCGAAGTAGTTGTTATGAAAGTGTGTAAATGCAGAGAGATGTATAGAGAGAGAAAGAGAGAGAGAGAGAGAGAGTGAGAGGGAGACGCAGAGTCTCAGGCCACAGTCTTATGAAAGTGTGTGAACACTTTACTTAACAGCTGTCATAAGAGGTACAAAATAACAATAATTACATGATATGTGAACAGTGATGAGAGTTGGTAACTGACTTTACACAGCCATGACAACAATCTTAACATTTTGCTGATCCCAATTCTGAGTTTCATATTGCATTGAGATATGCTGTAGAGGCACATTTCCTATTTAGAATTCCTCAAAATATTTCCTCGATGTGATGACTTGCAGGCAGATGTAAAATGACACGATTCATCAAACAGTTGTTATAACACCTGTGGCAAAGCAATTCCCGTTATGTCCTGAATACAACGTGTTTCCCTTATGTTTGGGGCAAATCAAATACAACGCATTACTGAGTGCTACTCCTCATATTTTCAACGATAGTGGTGGCTGCATCATGTTATGGGTATGCTTGTAATCGTTAAGGACTGGGGAGTTTCAGGATAAAAAGAAACGGAATTGAGCTAAGCACAGGGAAAATCCTAGAAGAAAACCTGGTTCAGTCTGCTTTCGACCAGCCACTGGGAGATTAATTCACCTTTCAGCAGGACAATAACCTAAAACTATCATGACACAAGGCGAGACCCAGATGCTGTCACAGGAGGCAGATGGTTTAAGTCTAACAATGTTTATTAATCCATAAAGAGTAGGCAAGAGAATGGTTGTGGACAGGCAAAAATGTTAAAACCAGATCAGAGTCCAGGAGGTACAGAGTGGCAGACAGGCTCATGGCCAAGGCAGGCAGAATGGTCAGGCAGGCAGAATGGTCAGGCAAAGTACAAAGTTGAGAAACAGGCAAGGGTCAAAACCGGGAGGACTAGAAAAAGGAAAATACAAAAAGCAGGAGAACAGGAAAACGTCTGGTTGACTTGGAAAACATACAAGACGAACTGGCACAGAGAGACAGGAAACACAGGGATAAATACACTGGGGAAAATAAGCGACACCTGGAGGGGGTGGAGACAATCACAGGGACAGGTGAAACAGACCTGGGCGTGACAAAAACACAAGGCGAAATCTACGTGGGAGTTACTTACCAAGAAGTCTATGAAGTGGCCGAGTTACAGTTTTGACTTAAATCTGCTTGAAAATCTATGGCAAGACCTGAAAATGGTTTTCTACTAATGATCAACAACCAATTTGACAGAGAATCATTTTTAAAAGGATGGGCAAATTCTTCCCAATCCAGATGTGCAAAGCTCTTATAGACTCACCCAGAAAGACTCACAGTTGTAATCGCTGCCAAAGGTGATTCTAACATGTATTGACTCAGGGGGTTGAATTCTCAAGATACTGTATATTAGTGCTTTATTTTTCACATCTTTTCTTTTACAAATGTTTGAATTTCTCTTCCACGTTGACATTACGAATGATTTTGAGTAGATCAAATAAAATCAAAGTTTATTTGTCACATGCGCCGAATACATCAGGTGTAGACTTACAGTGAAATGCTTACTTACAGGCTCTAACCAACAATGAAAAATAGGTATTAGGTGAACAATAGATAAGTAAATATATAAAAACAACAGTAAAAAATACAGTGAAAAAAAACAGTAGCGAAGCTACATACAGTAGTAAGACTATAACAGTAGAGAGGCTATATACAGTAGTAAGACTATAACAGTAGAGAGGCTATATACAGTAGTGAGACTATAACAGTAGTAAGACTATAACAGTAGAGAGACTATATACAGTAGTAAGACTATAACAGTAGAGATGCTATATACAGTAGAGAGGCTATATACAGTAGTGAGACTATAACAGTAGAGATGCTATATACAGTAGTGAAACTATAACAGTAGAGAGGCTATATACAGTAGTAAGACTATAACAGTAGAGAGGCTATATACAGTAGTAAGACAATAACAGTAGAGGCTACATACAGTAGTAAGACTATAACAGTAGAGAGGCTATATACAGTAGTAAGACAATAACAGTAGAGAGGCTATATACAGTAGTAAGACTATAACAGTAGAGAGGCTATATACAGTAGTAAGACAATAACAGTAGAGGCTACATACAGTAGTAAGACTATAACAGTAGAGAGGCTATATACAGTAGTAAGACTATAACAGTAGAGAGGCTATATACAGTAGTAAGACAATAACAGTAGAGGCTACATACAGTAGTATGACTATAACAGTAGAGAGGCTATATACAGTAGTGAGACTATAACAGTAGCGAGGCTATATACAGTAGTGAGACTATAACAGTAGTGAGACTATAACAGTAGTGAGACTATATACAGTAGTGAGACTATAACAGTAGCGAGACTATAACAGTAGCGAGGCTATATACAGTAGAGAGGCTATATACAGTAGTGAGGCTATATACAGTAGTGAGACTATAACAGTAGCGAGGCTATATACAGTAGTGAGACAATAACAGTAGCGAGACTATATACAGTAGTGAGACTATAACAGTAGCGAGGCCATATACAGTAGTGAGACAATAACAGTAGCGAGGCTGTATACAATAGTGAGACTATAACAGTAGCGAGACTATATACAGTAGTGAGACTATAACAGTAGCGAGGCTATATACAGTAGTGAGACAATAACAGTAGCGAGACTATATACAGTAGTGAGACTATAACAGTAGCGAGGATATATAAAATAGTGAGACTATAACAGTAGTGAGACTATAACAGTAGCGAGGCTATATACAGTAGCGAGGCTATATACAGTAGTGAGACTATAACAGTAGCGAGGCTTTATACAGTAGTGAGACAATAACAGTAGCGAGACTATATACAGTAGTGAGACTATAATATAATAATAATAATATATGCCATTTAGCAGACGCTTTTATCCAAAGCGACTTACAGTCATGTGTGCATACATTCTAGTAGCGAGGCCATATACAGTAGTGAGACTATAACAGTAGCGAGGCTGTATACAGTAGTGAGACAATAACAGTAGCGAGACTATATACAGTAGTGAGACTATAACAGTAGCGAGGCTATATACAGTAGTGAGACAATAACAGTAGCGAGGCTATATACAGTAGTGAGACTATAACAGTAGCGAGGATATATACAGTAGTGAGACTATAACAGTAGTGAGACTATAACAGTAGCGAGGCTATATACAGTAGCGAGGCTATATACAGTAGTGAGGCTATATACAGTAGTGAGACTATAACAGTAGCGAGGCTATATACAGTAGTGAGACAATAACAGTAGCGAGACTATATACAGTAGTGAGACTATAACAGTAGCGAGGCCATATACAGTAGTGAGACAATAACAGTAGCGAGGCTGTATACAATAGTGAGACTATAACAGTAGCGAGACTATAACAGTAACGAGGCTATATACAGTAGTGAGACTATAACAGTAGCGAGGCAATATACAGTAGTGAGGCTATATACAGTAGTGAGACTATAACAGTAGCGAGGCTATATACAGTAGTGAGGCTATATACAGTAGTGAGACTATAACAGTAGCGAGGCTATATACAGTAGTGGGACTATAACAGTAGCGAGGCTATATACAGTAGTAAGACTATAACAGTAGCGAGGCTATATACAGTAGTGAGACTATAACAGTAGCGAGGCTATATACAATAGTGAGCCTATAACAGTAGCGAGGCTATATACAGTAGTGAGACTATAACAGTAGCGAGGCTATATACAGTAGTGAGACTATAACAGTAGCGAGGCTATATACAGTAGTAAGACTATAACAGTAGCGAGGCTATATACAGTAGTGAGACTATAACAGTAGCGAGGCTATATACAGTAGTGAGCCTATAACAGTAGCGAGGCTATATACAGTAGTAAGATTCTAACAGTAACGAGGCTTTATACAGTAGTGAGACTATAACAGTAGCGAGGCTATATACAGTAGTGAGACTATAACAGTAGCGAGGCTATATACAGTAGTGAGACTATGACAGTAGCGAGGCTATATACAGTAGTAAGACTATAACAGTAACGAGGATATATACAGTAGTGAGACTATAACAGTAGCGAGGCTATATACAGTAGTGAGGCTATATACAGTAGTGAGACTATAACAGTAGCGAGGCTATATACAGTAGTGGGACTATAACAGTAGCGAGGCTATATACAGTAGTAAGACTATAACAGTAGCGAGGCTATATACAGTAGTGAGCCTATAATAGTAACGAGGCTATATACAGTAGTGAGCCTATAACAGTAGCGAGGCTATATACAGTAGTAAGACTATAACAGTAACGAGGATATATACAGTAGTGAGACTATAACAGTAGCAAGGCTATATACAGTAGTGAGACTATGACAGTAGCGAGGCTATATACAGTAGTAAGACTATAACAGTAACGAGGATATATACAGTAGTGAGACTATAACAGTAGCAAGGCTATATACAGTAGTGAGCCTATAACAGTAGCGAGGCTATATACAGTAGTGAGCCTATAACAGTAGCGAGGCTATATACAGTAGTAAGATTCTAACAGTAACGAGGCTATATACAGTAGTGAGACTATAACAGTAGCGAGGCTATATACAGTAGTAAGACTATAACAGTAGCGAGGCTATATACAGTAGTGAGACTATAACAGTAGCGAGGCTATATACAGTAGTGAGCCTATAACAGTAGCGAGGCTATATACAGTAGTGAGACTATAACAGTAGCGAGGCTATATACAGTAGTGAGACTATAACAGTAGCGAGGCTATATACAGTAGTAAGACTATAACAGTAACGAGGATATATACAGTAGTGAGACTATAACAGTAGCAAGGCTATATACAGTAGTGAGACTATGACAGTAGCGAGGCTATATACAGTAGTAAGACTATAACAGTAACGAGGATATATACAGTAGTGAGACTATAACAGTAGCGAGGCTATATACAGTAGTGAGGCTATATACTGTAGTGAGACTATAACAGTAGCAAGGCTATATACAGTAGTGAGACTATGACAGTAGCGAGGCTATATACAGTAGTAAGACTATAACAGTAACGAGGATATATACAGTAGTGAGACTATAACAGTAGCGAGGCTATATACAGTAGTGAGGCTATATACAGTAGTGAGACTATAACAGTAGCGAGGCTATATACAGTAGTGGGACTATAACAGTAGCGAGGCTATATACAGTAGTAAGACTATAACAGTAGCGAGGCTATATACAGTAGTAAGACTATAACAGTAACGAGGATATATACAGTAGTGAGACTATAACAGTAGCAAGGCTATATACAGTAGTGAGACTATGACAGTAGCGAGGCTATATACAGTAGTAAGACTATAACAGTAACGAGGATATATACAGTAGTGAGACTATAACAGTAGCAAGGCTATATACAGTAGTGAGACTATAACAGTAGCAAGGCTATATACAGTAGTGAGACTATAACAGTAGCGAGGCTATATACAGTAGTAAGACTATAACAGTAACGAGGATATATACAGTAGTGAGACTATAACAGTAGCAAGGCTATATACAGTAGTGAGACTATAACAGTAGCGAGGCTATATACAGGCACTGGTTAGTCAGGCTGATTGAGGCAGTATGTACATATAGATATGGTTAAAGTGACTATGCACATATGATAAACAGAGAGTAGCAGTAGCGTGAAAGAGGGGTTGGCGGGTGGTGGGACACAATGCAGATAGCCCGGTTAGCCAATGTGCAGGAGTACTGGTTGGTTGGGCCAATTGAGGTAGTATGTACATGAATGTATAGTTAAAGTGACTATGCATATCAGATGAACAGAGAATAGCAGCAGCGTAAAAGAGGGGTTGGGGGGAGGGGTGGCACACAATGCAAATAGTCCGGGTAACCATCTGATTACCTGTTCAGGATTCTTGTGGCCTGACAAAAAAAGACAACTCTTTTTTAATCCCACTTTGTAACAACAAAATGTGGAAAAAGTCAAGGGGTGTGAATACTTTCTCAAGGCACTGTAAATACTCCCCCAGATTTATGTCCATTGGTTGAAAGAAAGGAAACGTACTATTGCACGAGTGAGCCCATAGGTTCATCAGCAAGCGTAGTGGAATTGCCTTAGTGTGCTGAAGTGAATAGGTGAATGACATTCCACACACTTGCTAATAGTAAAGGAGGAGAGACATGACGCTATGCTGATGAGGTAACATTATGACACTACCCTATGAATACCTGCCATGCTGATGAGGTAACATTATGACACTACCCTATAAATACCTGCCATGCTGATGAGGTAACATTATGACACTACCCTATAAATACCTGCTATGCTGATGAGGTAACATTATGACACTACCCTATAAATACCTGCTATGCTGATGAGGTAACATTATGACACTACCCTATAAATACCTGCTATGCTGATGAGGTAACATTATGACACTACCCTATAAATACCTGCCATGCTGATGAGGTAACATTATGACACTACCCTATAAATACCTGCCATGCTGATGAGGTAACATTATGACACTACCATATCAATACTGTACCTGCTATGCTGATGAGGTAACATTATGACACTACCATATCAATACTGTACCTGCTATGCTGACGAGGTAACATTATGACACTACCCTATCAATACTGTACCTGCTATACCAATGAGGTAACATTATGACACTACCCTATAAATACCTGCTATGCTGACGAGGTGACATTATGACACTACCCTATAAATACCTGCTATGCTGATGAGGTAACATTATGACACTACCCTATAAATACCTGCTATGCTGATGAGGTAACATTATGACACTACCATATCAATACTGTACCTGCTATGCTGATGAGGTAACATTATGACACTACCATATCAATACTGTACCTGCTATGCTGACGAGGTAACATTATGACACTACCCTATAAATACCTGCCATGCTGATGAGGTAATATTATGACACTACCATATCAATACTGTACCTGCTATGCTGATGAGGTAACATTATGACACTACCATATCAATACTGTACCTGCTATGCTGATGAGGTAACATTATGACACTACCATATCAATACTGTACCTGCTATGCTGATGAGGTAACATTATGACACTACCATATCAATACTGTACCTGCCATGCTGATGAGGTAACATTATGACACTACCATATCAATACTGTACCTGCTATGCTGATGAGGTAACATTATGACACTACCCTATAAATATTGTACCTGCTATGCTGATGAGGTAACATTATGACACTACCATATCAATACTGTACCTGCTATGCTGACGAGGTAACATTATGACACTACCCTATAAATACCTGCTATGCTGATGAGGTAACATTATGACACTACCCTATAAATACCTGCCATGCTGATGAGGTAACATTATGACACTACCCTATAAATACCTGCCATGCTGATGAGGTAACATTATGACACTACCCTATAAATACCTGCTATGCTGATGAGGTAACATTATGACACTACCATATCAATACAGTACCTGCCATGCTGATGAGGTAACATTATGACACTACCCTATAAATACCTGCTATGCTGATGAGGTAACATTATGACACTACCATATCAATACAGTACCTGCCATGCTGATGAGGTTACATTATGACACTACCCTATGAATACCTGCCATGCTGATGAGGTAACATTATGACACTACCATATCAATACTGTACCTGCTATGCTGATGAGGTAACATTATGACACTACCATATCAATACTGTACCTGCTATACCGATGAGGTAACATTATGACACTACCATATCAATACTGTACCTACCATGCTGATGAGGTAACATTATGACACTACCCTATAAATACCTGCCATGCTGATGAGGTAACATTATGACACTACCATATCAATACTGTACCTGCTATGCTGATGAGGTAACATTATGACACTACCATATCAATACTGTACCTGCTATACCGATGAGGTAACATTATGACACTACCATATCAATACTGTACCTACCATGCTGATGAGGTAACATTATGACACTACCATATCAATACTGTACCTACCATGCTGATGAGGTAACATTATGACACTACCATATCAATACTGTACCTACCATGCTGATGAGGTAACATTATGACACTACCATATCAATACTGTACCTACCATGCTGATGAGGTAACATTATGACACTACCATATCAATACTGTACCTACCATGCTGATGAGGTAACATTATGACACTACCATATCAATACTGTACCTGCCATGCTGATGAGGTAACATTATGACACTACCATATCAATACTGTACCTGCTATGCTGATGAGGTAACATTATGACACCACCATATCAATACTGTACCTGCCATGCTGATGAGGTAATATACACAGCGTGGAGGTGGAAGTCGCAATTAGGGCACTGATCCAGGCCCACGTTTCCTTTTCTAGCCTTTAATAATTAGAAACAGGACAGGTGGAGAAATCACTATTACTGGATGATTCTATCCATTGGTGGTAATAGTCTACCTGTATAAAGAATCCTATTGAAACCAGAGGACTTTAAAATATCAACCGGTGCAAAAGGGCCTCAAGGCAGGTTTCAAATCAATTGACTAATATGAAGGAAACTGCTGTCAGAACCAAACTGCAAAAACATGCATTTGGGCAGTGTCAATAAAGGACCATTTAGAGGTGCAAGGTGGAGAACAGTGATTGTCCCACGCAGTGAACCGACAACGGCATCCACAGAACTTCATGATTGAGAGTGCAGGAGGCAGGCGGCGTTCTGCCTACCAGACAAACAAACCAAAGAATCATCATTCACCAGAAAGCTCGTAGTGGAGACCTCACACACACTGTTATGCTGTCACGGTCGCCGCTGAGGGTGACCTAATGTACCCAAGGTACAGGTGGGAACGGACATCAGTTACAAACATCTTGGTGCGATGCCTCCGACAGTTGCTATTGCAATGATGAGTTGAATTTGTCCCTGTTACTCTACATGTCCTTATCAGATGAACACGGGTTGGTTGCTGGCTGTTTGGTGTACAGAGCCTGTACTTATCCTCTAAGGTGAAGTATTCGCTCTCGAAATATGAGCCTGGTCATCAGATTTCCAAATGAATGATTCATCGAAAGATGAAGATATCTATTTCTCAGATCGCCACCAACTTCTACTGATGCAGTTGTTCTCGGTCAAAGAGGTGCTTACTGCGGAGTGGGTTGCGCTGCTCCCTTCTGGAGAACCCAATTTGAGACACGTTTATTAGAGTGCTGGCGCTCGCAGCATTTAGACTAGAATAGGTCAAATGGTGTCTTCTGCCGCGTAGGCTTCCTCTCATTTGCTGACAAGTCAAAAAAGAAAAGAAATCATCTCTACTGGTCCAATTGGAGAGATTATTCATGCAGGGTGGAATTACAGTGTATTACACAATGTGGAGAATGCAAAATGCAAGGGGTGATCTGTATCCCCAACATAAGCAGGACAGTGTGGGCTGTAGTATGGCCCGACTCTCTTTCTCTAATCCTATTTCTAGTCTGTGCGAACGACGATATACTGTAGATAGATAGCCCTTCACTGTCTGACTGACACGAAAAGATAATGGGCTCCTCACTGGCTAGCACTGCTGGGAAGTGTAGTCTACTTTGGGTATTTATTGGTGATCGTTGTTTTTCCCTTTTAAGATATTTATCACTGCATGTCACTTTATTTCACCTCGTTTCATTCACGTTGGCCTATTATTAATGGCGGAAGGTGGGTCTAGTCCTACTTTGTACACGCTATTGTTTTTAGGATAACTGATAGAGGCAGTTGTGTCATTGCTTGTGAAACGATTCTGGCGAGAGAGGGTAAAATAAGCAAGATATAGTGGAAGATAGGGGGTAGAGACGAGGGAAAGAGGGAGAGGAAAGAAAGAGAGAGAGCGAGAGTGGGGCTGGGTTTGCTGCCTTTACACTGCTCAAAGGGATTAGATTTAATCTGTGAGGCTACACACAGCTCACCAACAACCAGCACTCTCATTGGCTCCCACCCTTACTTTAATCTGGGCGCACGCCATCGGCCAAGAACGAGCTGCTTGATTGGCCCTTTCACTACAACGACTGTAATCTGGAGGTGTACATGGCGATACAACAAGCAATCTCAGCCACTAAGGCTGTGGCCTGGGGGATAGTGAAATAGCTTTTTCTGGTTCTCGTATTCATAGTGTGACTGTAATTGCTGCACCCCATTGATCATGATTAGATTACAGCCTGTAGACTGATATTATGCATTTACATTACATTTACATTACATTTAAGTCATTTCACTGTTAGTCAACACCTACAAATTGTTTACCTTATGACAATGTGGACAAACAAAAGTGCATCTACATATTTTTGAGAAGGATTACTTTATCCTATCCAGGTATTCCAAATAGGTGGGGATCATTCTGGCAGGATTGATCCACTGGTGAGGGAGTTTGTTAGTTGGGGAGCCAGAGCACGAACAGTTTTGACTGGGCACTATCATCACTTCCACCCAGCTGGCTAAGTGGTTGGAGCTTATTTGGGTGTGTTCAAGCCTGGAGGCTGATGGTCACAGTTAGCAAGCACCATGGTCTTGTAGCGGATTCAAGTCCTGGAAGCCAGTGGAGGACGGAGGAGCGGGGTGACGTGAGAGAACTTGGGAAGGTTGAACACTAGACGGGCTGCGGCGTTCTGGATGATAGGGTTTAATGGAGCCCAGTACATGTTGCAGTAATCCAGACGGGAGATGACAAGTGCCTGGATTAGGTGACTGTGTGAGGAGAAAACAATGGAGAGGAAATGAGGGTGTTGTCAGGATCACGCCAAGGTTCTTAGCGCTCTGGGAGGAGGACACAATGGAGTTTCTGATTGATCATGGAACGGGCAGTCCTTCCCCGGGAGGAAGAGCCTCCAGTCTTGCCGGTTCAGCTTGAGATGGTGATCCGTCATCCACACTGATATGTCTGCCAGACATGCAGAGGATGCGATTCGCCACCTGGTCATCAGAAGGGGCAAAGCTTTGGAGATTAATTGTGTGTCGTCTGCATAGCAATGATAGGAGAGACCATGTGAGGTTATGACAGAGCCAAGTGACTTGGTGTATAGCGAGAATAGGAGAGGGCCTAGAACAGAGCCCTGGGGACACCAGTGGTGAGAGCGCATGGTGAGGAGACAGATTCTCGCCACGCCACCTGGTCTGACCTGCAGATGCCTGGCCACGCCGGAGATGTCGGAGTGCTGGAGGAGGATCTGATGGTTCACTGTATGTGTCTGTGATAGGTCTAGAAGGATGAGAGCAGGAGTTGCTTTAGTGTGCGGAGTGCCTTATACAGAGAAGAGCAGTCTCAGTTGAATGATAGTCTTGAAACCTGACTGATTTGGATAATCATTCTGAGAGAGATAGGGGAGAGTTTTTGACCAAGGACGGCACGTTCAAGAGTTTTGGAGAGAAAAGAAAGAAGGGATACTGGTCTGTAGTTGTTGACATCGGAGGGATCGAGTGTAGGTTTTTTCAGAAGGGGTGCAACTCTCGCTCTCTTGAAGACGGAAGGGACGTAGCCAGCGGTCAGGGATAAGTTGATGAGCGAGGTGAGGTAAGGGAGAAGGTCTCCGGAAATGGTCTAGAAGAGAGGAGGGGATAGGGTCAAGCGGGCAGGTTGTTGGGCAGCGGCCGTCACAGACGAGATTTCATCTGGAGAGAGAGGGGAGGAGGTCAGAGCACAGGGTAGGGCACTGTGAGCAGGCGGTGTCGTTTGGTAGCAAACGAGGATCGGATGTCGTCGACCTTCTTTTCAAAATGGCTGACGAAGTCATCTGCAGAGAGGAGGTGGGGGGGGGGGAGGAGGATTCAGGAGGGAGGAGAAGGTGGCAAAGAGCTTCCTAGGGTTAGAGGCAGATGCTTGGAATTTAGAGTGGTAGAAAGTGGCTTTGGCAGAGACAGAGGAGGAAAATGTAGAGAGGAGGGAGTGAAAGGATGCCAGGTCCGCAGGGGGCAGTTTTCCTCCTTGGGCTGCCCGGAGCCCTGTTCTGTGAGCTCGCAATGAGTCGTCAGCCTTGGGCGGGAGGGGAGGACCAGGCCTGGAAGATGGGGACATAGAGAGTCAAAGGATGCAGAAAGGGAGGAGAGGAGGGTTGAGGAGGCAGAATCAGGAGATAGGTTGGAGAAGGTTTGAGCAGAGGGAAGAGATGATAGGATGGAAGAGGAGAGAGTAGCGGGGGAGAGAGGCGAAGGTTGGGTGGAGGAGAGGGGCAGTGTGGGAAGTGTTGGATGAGAGCGAGAGGGAAAAGGCAAGGTAGTGGTCGGAGACTTGGAGGGGAGTTGCAATGAGGTTAGTGGAAAAACAGCATCTAGGATGAGGGAGAGTATTGCCTGCCTTGTGAGTAGGGGGGAAGGTGAGAGGGTGAGGTCAAAAGAGGAGAGGAGTGGAAAGAAGGAGGCAGAGAGGAATGAGTCAAAGGTGGGGGAGGTTAAAGTCGCCCAGAACTGTGAGGGTGAGGTCCTCAGGAAAGGAGCTTATCAAGGCATAGCTCAGATGCTTGGGACCTGGAGGGCGATAAATGATAAGGATGGCTTGAAAGGGCTGTAACTGTGACAGCATGAAATTCAAAGGCTAGACAGATGGGTGGAGAAAGAGAGAATGACCACTTGGGAGAGATAAGGATCCCGATGCCACCTTGGGTGGACCAGAAGCTCTCAGGCTTGGGTGGGCGGAGAGGTACAGGCTTAGCAGTGTTATCTGTGGTGATCCATGTTTCTGTCAGTGCAAGAAGTCGAGGGTGGAGGGAGGCATAGGCTGAGATGAACTCTGCCTTGTTGGCTGGATCGGCAGTTCCAGAGGCTACGGAGACCTGGAACTCCACGTGGGTCGGCGCGTGGGACCACCAGCTTGGGTGGAGGCCAGCGGTGTGGACGTTTGTATGGTCTGTGCAGAGAGGAGAGAACAGGGATAGACAGACACATAGTTGACAGGCTACAGAAGGGTACGCTAATGCAAGGAGATTGGAATGACAAGTGGACTACACGTCTCAAATGTTCAGAAAGTTGGAGCAAGAATCTTATTGACTAAAATGATTAAAATGATACAGTACTGCTGAAGTAGGGCTGGCAGTGGCTGCGTTGTTGACTTTGTAGGCTGGCTGGGTGGCTGCGGTTGACACTACACTAATCAAGTTGTTCCGTTGGGTGTAATAGTTTCTACAGTGGCTTGGGTGGCTAGGAGTGTTGATTACGTTACGTTAAAAGGACAACAATTATCTTTTGGGTGGAGGAGTAGCTAGGATCAAACAAATCAAACCGTTGTGCTGTAATGAAATGAAATATGGATACTACCTGTGGAGCGAGCGGGCTGGGGTGAGGGGAGTTCTATTCAGTAGACGTTGGCAGCTGTTGGCTGGGGTGGGGGACGACAAATAGCTGGCTAGATAACCTCAGGCTAAGGGGTACGAAGACAGCAAAGACAACTAGGTGCTAACATACACTAATCAAGGTTCAGTGGAGTGTAATAGTTTCTACAGTGCTGTTTGGGTGGAGGAGAGTGGCTAGCTGCTGGGGATAGCAGGGGAGGGACAGTTGCTAGAAGTACTGGTTGTCCTCTTTCTTTTCCTTTTTCTTCTGTCCTTCTTTTGTCCTTATTTTGTCTTCCTTTCTTCTGTTAACTAGATATTTTTTGTTGTTATTCTTTGTAAGCTAGCTAGCTTCTTCCAGGAGAGTCCCTAGCAACTGCTTAGCAACAAGTAAACAATTCTGCTAGCAATTCAGCTAGCTAAGATGGAAAAATAGTTAATTTTTCAAAAGCCTGTCTTTTGGTTTGTTCCTTGTTTTGTCTTCTATTGAGTCTTGAGTTTTCTCTTGATTTTTTTGGACAGGCTAAAAAAACATTTAAATCTCAATATATACAGGAGCTCATTTTTCAGCAGGCTCAATTTAGAACTCCGGAACATCAGCCTTATGCATTGTAGGGAAGGGGGGCATTTCACTGGTCAACACCTGTTGTTTACCAACAATGTGACAAACAAAAATGGGCCAAATACATGATCATTACTGGAGGAGATCCACTGGTGTTGGGTTTAAAGCACCGTATGGCACTATCATCACTTCCACCCAGCTGGCTAAGGTGTTGGAGCATGGTGTTAAAGCATGGTGTTAGCAACACTAAGGTGGGGGTGGGTTCAAGTCCCACCAGGACTGTGTGTTTTGAATATGTGTTGACCCTAGGCTTGGTTTAGATAAATGTATGTAATGTTATTGTGAATCAATCAGAGTGACTGTGTAGGAGAAAACAATGGAGAGGAAATGATCGGACTGTTATTGGACTAAAGCTCATTGTGGTTCTGTTGTTGTTCCTCACAAAGCTCCAGGCTGGGGTGGACAACTCCCTCTCAGGGTTTCCACTAAGCAAGGCATAGGATATTCACGTGCATATAGGCATGGGGGAGTGTGTGTGTGTGTGTGTGCAGTAAATGTGTGCTGAGGGTGGGCTCTGCTGCAGATGCCTGGCAGGTTGTCAGTGCTGGGTCTATTGACTGTGTGTGGGTACAGGTGTACAGGTGTGTTCGTGTGTATTTATACACAGCAGAGACACAATATAATATTGAATAATCTGTTTGTTTATACAGTTTCCTTATGGGTGGATATGTTTTTCTGCTCAGTGCCTTCATAGGCTGCTTTGACAGTGGATAGCCGCTGGCTGGGGTGTTTGTATGCTATCACCAGGGGGAGAGGGGCAGTCTCCCAATGGGATTAGAAGGATGGAGAAGGGTGGACTGTCCATAATTACAGCTGCGTGACCGAGAAGGTGGGGGTGGAGGAGAGGTACAGGCTGGGGGGTGGAGGAGAGGTACAGGCTGGGGTGGAGGGGAGGGGAGGGGCAGGCTTGGGTGGAGGAGAGATACAGGCTTGGGTGGAGGGGAGGGGCAGGCTTGGGTGGAGGAGAGATACAGGCTTGGGTGGAGGGGAGGGGCAGGCTTGGGTGGAGGGGAGGGGCAGGCTTGGGTGGAGGAGAGGGACAGGCTTGGGTGGAGGAGAGATACAGGCTTGGGTGGAGGAGAGATACAGGCTTGGGTGGAGGAGAGGTACAGGCTTGGGTGGAGGAGAGATACAGGCTTGGGTGGAGGGGAGGGGCAGGCTTGGGTGGAGGGGAGGGGCAGGCTTGGGTGGAGGAGAGGGACAGGCTTGGGTGGAGGAGAGATACAGGCTTGGGTGGAGGAGAGATACAGGCTTGGGTGGAGGAGAGGTACAGGCTTGGGTGGAGGAGAGATACAGGCTTGGGTGGAGGAGAGGTACAGGCTTGGGTGGAGGAGAGATACAGGCTTGGGTGGAGGAGAGGTACAGGCTTGGGTGGAGGAGAGATACAGGCTTGGGTGGAGGAGAGATACAGGCTTGGGTGGAGGAGAGGTACAGGCTTGGGTGGAGGAGAGGTACAGGCTTGGGTGGAGGAGAGATACAGGCTTGGGTGGAGGAGAGATACAGGCTTGGGTGGAGGAGAGGTACAGGCTTGGGTGGAGGAGAGGTACAGGCTTGGGTGGAGGAGAGATACAGGCTTGGGTGGAGGAGAGATACAGGCATGGGTGGAGGAGAGGTACATGTTGGGTGGAGGAGAGGTGCAGGCTGGGGTGGAGGGGAGGGGCAGGCTGGTGTGGGGGAGAGGTACAGGCTTGGGTGTAGGAGAGGTACAGGCTTGGGTGGAGGAGAGGGGCAGGCTGGGGTGGAGGGGAGGGGCAGGCTGGGGTGGGGGAGAAGGGCAGGCTGGGGTGGGGGAGAGGTGCAGGCTGGGGTGGGGGAGAGGTGCATGCTGGGGTGGAGGAGAGGTACAGGTTTGGGTGGAGGAGAGTGGCAGGCTGGGGTGGAGGGGAGGGACAGGCTGGGGTGGGGGAGAGGTGCATGCTGGGGTGGAGGAGAGGTACAGGTTTGGGTGGAGGAGAGTGGCAGGCTGGGGTGGAGGGGAGGGACAGGCTAGGGTGGAGGAGAGTGGCAGGCTGGGGTGGGGGAGAGGTGCATGCTGGGGTGGAGGAGAGGTACAGGCTTGGGTGGGGGAGAGGGGCAGGCTAGGGTGGGGGAGAGGTGCAGGCTGGGGTGGGGGAGAGGGGCAGGCTGGGTTGGGGGAGAGGTACAGGCTTGGGTGGAGGAGAGTGGCAGGCTGGGGTGGGGGAGAAGTACAGGCTTGGGTGGAGGAGAGTGGCAGGCTGGGGTGGAGGAGAGGTACAGGCCTGGGTGGGGGAGAGGGGCAGGCTAGGGTGGGGGAGAGGTGCAGGCTGGGGTGGGGGAGAGGGGCAGGCTGGGGTGGGGGAGAGGGGCAGGCTGGGGTGGAGGAGAGGTGCAGGCTGGGGTGGGGGAGAGGTGCAGGCTGGGGTGGGGGAGAGGGGCAGGCTGGGTTGGGGGAGAGGGGCAGGCTGGGGTGGGGGAGAGGGGCAGGCTGGGGTGGAGGAGAGGTGCAGGCTGGGGTGGGGGAGAGGGGCAGGCTGGGGTGGGGGAGAGGGGCAGGCTGGGATGGGGGAGAGGTGCAGGCTGGGGTGGGGGAGAGGGGCAGGCTGGGGTGGGGGAGAGGGGCAGGCTGGGGTGGGGGAGAGGGGCAGGCTGGGGGTGGGGGAGAGGGGCAGGCTGGGGTGGGGGAGAGGGGCAGGCTGGGGTGGGGGAGAGGTGCAGGCTGGGGTGGGGGAGAGGGGCAGGCTGGGGTGGGGGAGAGGGGCAGGCTGGGGTGGGGGAGAGGGGCAGGCTGGGGTGGGGGAGAGGGGCAGGCTGGGATGGGGGAGAGGTGCAGGCTGGGGTGGACACACACACCCACTCCTTCACTCTGTTTTCCCCTGCACTCACATATAACAGGCTATTGATGGGGTGAATGCTTGTCAGCATTGCTACATGATGGTTTGTGCATGTGTGCGTCCATCCGTGTTTGCTCATTTGTGCGACTGAGCCCATTCAGCAAGTATGTAGCAGATGTATGAATGTGTGCACGTGTGTGGGGTGGATACCCCAGGAACCATGCCTTGCCTTGAGCCATCCCCCCAGCCAAAGCAGCGTTTGGGATGGAGATGGATTGGTGTGGTGTGTGTGACAGGGTCTGGTTGGTTGGTGCCGGCTCCGCCCATCTGGATAGTCCATATGGTGGTGTTTTTGGGGAAGGAGGGGACCTGCAGTGGAGTGGTGAAGGGGGAGAGGAGGAGATCTGCAGTTTGGGTCATCTGTCCCCTACAAGATGTTACTAGAGGAGAGGAAGGTGCAGAGAGAGCCAGGTTTACACCCCAACCAGAGAAAGGCCTTAGACAGGAAATTGATTTGACACAGTAGGAAACGGAGCTGTTGTAGACAAGACAGTGCTGCCAATGATTTCTATGTTTATCTATGTTCAGGTAGTGACATGAAATGGATAATATCATTCAATTAATGTAATGAAGTAGGTTAGATGTGTGTGTGTTAGGCATGTGTGTGTTTATGTGTATCAAATCAAATCAAATCAAATTTTATTTGTCACATACACATGGTTAGCAGATGTTAATGCGAGTGTAGCGAAATGCTTGTGCTTCTAGTTCCGACAATGCAGTGATAACCAACAAGTAATCTAACTAACAATTCCAAAACTACTGTCTTATACACAGTGTAAGGGGATAAGGAACATGTACATAAGGATATATGAATGAGTGATGGTACAGAGCAGCATACAGTAGATGGTATCGAGTACAGTATATACATATGAGATGAGTGTGTAGACAAAGTAAACAAAGTGGCATAGTTAAAGTGGCTAGTGATACATGTGTTACATAAGGATGCAGTCGATGTTGTAGAGTACAGTATATACATATGCATATGAGATGAATAATGTAGGGTAAGTAACATTATATAAGGTAGCATTGTTTAAAGTGGCTAGTGATATATTTACATCATTGTAAACGTGTGTACACGTGTGTACACGTGTGTGTCTATAAGTGTGCCTGCTTGTGTGTGTCTGTGTGTACATGCGTGTGTTTCTGTGTGTGCACAAGTTTGTGCGTGTTTGCTTTGGAGAATGGCTGGAACATATTTGTTCATAAACACTTATAACACTCATAAACACTCATTTGTTGTGAGACTGCAGTTCAAATAGCATAATCTCTTCCTCCCCGGTCAAATGGGTCTTCTGTAACTGGTAGCACTGTGCCTCTGGTTATAGTAATATCCACAATTGAAGTCACATTATCTGGCTAGCCGGGCTACTATTCTTAGTTGGCCAATCATAATTCATAACTGAAAATATTATCATAAACTGCAGCTCCGTAAGCTGTCCATTTAGAAACCCACTGAGCGTACTTTTTTTTTGTTTTGAATTTTACCCCGTTTTCTCCCCAATTTCATGGTATCCAATTGTTTAGTAGCTACTATCTTGTCTCATCGCTACAACTCCCGTACGGGCTCGGGAGAGACGAAGGTTGAAAGTCATGCGTCCTCTGATACACAACCCACGCAGCGCGCATCCAACCCGGAAGCCAGCTGCACCAATGTGTCGGAGGAAACACCGTGCACCTGGCAACCTTGGTTAGCGCGCACTGCGCCTGGCCCACCACAGGTCCCCAACCCGGACGACGCTAGGCCAATTGTTTGTCGTCCCAGAGTCTCTGGTGGCTCAGCTGGCGCTGCAGTACAGCGCCCTTAACCACTGCGCCACCTGGGAGGCCCCACTGAGCATACTTAACTAATGGCATCGTCAGTCAATATTCAGCCATGGTTGCTATTGACCCGCAAGCACCGTAAAGTTAAATCTATGGTGGTGATGCAATGAAGAGATCAGGCACTACTACTATTCAAATCAAATCAAATGTTATTGGTCACATACACATATTTAGCAGATGGTATTGCTGGTGCAGCGAAAAGCACAGTAGTAGTCTACACGCTCTTGGTTTACAGGACCCTATGAGATTCTATATGGGTGCATGTCCCTTCTAGACCCCTGTTGTTGAACCCAGGTGGAAGTGAGTTAGCTTCAACTAGTGTCAGGTCAGCAGGTTATGTAACAGCATATATACAAACAATGTCACCATGGCTGCTACTGTCGGTGTCGGCAGAATACTACAGAAGAACACGCACGCACGCACGCACGCACGCACGCACGCACGCACGCACGCACGCACGCACGCACGCACGCACGCACGCACGCACACACACACACACACACACACACACACACACACACACACACACACACACACACACACACACACACACACACACACACACACACACACACACACACACACACACACACACACACACACACACACACACAGCCACTTTAGGACCATGTTGTGTACCATACCATCTGCATGTTACCAGTCTCACAGATGGCTGGAGGCAGGTGAAGACACTCATATCTCTCTCTTGCTCTCTCACTCTCTCGCTCTTTCTCTCTCTCGCTCTCCCTCTCTCTCTCTCTTTTTCTGAGGTAGTTGAAGAGACACTCTCTTGCTCTCTCTCTCTTTTTCTGACCCAGAGCTGCAAATTAAAAGAAAAAATGAAACAGTTGAAAACATTGATAAAAGCTTCAGAGGGAGTCTATATAGTCTACAATGCTAGTGTGTGGAGAATGTCTTCTGAGAGCCTTTCAGTCTTTTTTAAAGAGCTTACATTGAGTGTGTTCTGGAGCACAGAAATAGACTGCAGAAGAAAAACAAGGAAATGTTTAATTTCTCTTCTCACTCCATAGAGAATTAATGGAGAATTAATGGAGAATAAATGGAGAATTAATCGTTTTATGTGGGATATTTGTCCCAATAAGATTTTGTATATGAGATTAGTGTTGCTCTTCAGCAAACACCCCGCAGAACGTAGAGTCCTGTTCTCAGCTTGCAGAAGCACCACTGTCACATGATAAGGGTAGGCTCTCAGGCTACTAACTTTAGCAGCCCCTTGTTTGAACAAAGCCTGCAATTATGGTGCTGATTATCTAGTGATTTATCCATTAAAGACCCAGGCCTGCCTGGCAAGGCACTGATTCCATTCAATGCCACCTGACAATGGAGCTGAGGAAAGAGAGTGCTCATCAGCTGTGCTAGAGCTACAGTACAGCTCTCTCTCCCTGTGCCTTCTTTCTCTCTCTCCCTTTCTCTTGCTCTCTCTCATCCTCTCTGCACCCTCTCTCTCTCACTGTTTTTGCTATTATGTACTCTGCTCTCTCCCTTCCTCACCCTCTCAATAATTTTCTCCCTCTGCAATCTTCTTTTTCTCTCTTCCTCCATCTCGCTCTCTCTCTCTCTCTCTCTCTCTCTCTCTCTCTCTCTCTCTCTCTCTCTCTCTCTCTCTCTCTCTCTCTCTCTCTCTCTCTCTCTCTCTCTCTCTCTCTCTCTCTCTCTCTCTCTCTCTCTCTCTCTCTCTCTCTCTCTCTCTCTCCTGTCCCAGTGCTTATCAGTCCCTGCATGCTCAGACCTCACACAGGCTCTCAAGTGGGCTACTCTCAGAAAGAGCTAATTGTATCGCATCCCAGACAAAGACTGCCAGGTGGAATAGAAAGTGTTTCCTGAAAAACAGCACCGATTTTAAGGCAACAGCCATTTACAGAAACTGCAGTGACAGTCTGTCCATTTTCAGCTTCAATATGTCTCGCAGTCCCACTTTCCATGAGGTAAAAATGTACGAAACACTCCTACTCTGAGATGCTTAATGAATATGGGCCCAGGTGTTTCCATAACCATGGTTCTCTCCCATGTGTTACAGAGATTTCCTTCCCCGTGGCTCTGGCATCGTCACCCGCCGTCCCTTGGTCCTCCAGCTGATCAACTGTCCCACAGGTAAACTCTTCCCCATCCCTCCCTTCCACCTGCCTCCTCACCAGAGCAGTGGTGTAGTGTAATTTCCTTAGGTGAGGGATAGCGATTGTTTTTGTAAAGGATGTCATCATTCTCTCAGTCAAAGTTTGTACCGTAAGATATAGCCAAATTAATAGCCTATCAATATTGAATATGCATAAAATGTAATCCTCCAATTGCATCATCTGCCATCATCACTCGCAATTGTGAATGATAATTATTCACGTTTTACCGGTGAAACATCCAAACTGCATCTCCATGCAAATCATTTGATTCATCTCAATCAGTTTCATGGTAATAAGCATTTATATATTCCTGAATGGCTGTTCTGTGAGTGAATTAGAGCAGATGGTGTTAAAACATTATTAGCCTTTCTTGTGTTTTGTTTCATTCAAAGCGTATATCCAGCATAGTGGCTCTGTTGGTATTTGGCGCATTTAATTTACTATTCAGCTTCAGCGAACCATCCTAAAATCTCATTCCAAATGAGGTGTTGTTGGTGTAACAGTAGTGTCGCAGGCCTACTATGTTATGGAAAATGCAAATGAATCATTGTGATCTTACAAGACATTGATTCAGCTTGGATCTAACTTTACTAAACGAGCACCATTGTGAAAAGTGATAATCTTCTATTTGTAGTCGTAATAATATTATGTGATGAGTTTGACTATTAGCTGTAGGCTACAGATCTTGACGACATGCCATTTTAAGTGATTAGAGCGTCCAACTTGTGGTGCTGAAGGACAGCACCAGGATCACCCAATGATGTTAAACAAGTTGAAAAAGATTTGGTGGTCACTGGTCTACACACAATAACCCATATTGTCAACGTGGAAAAATGTTTTTAGAAATGTTTACAAATGTATGAAAAATTAGAAGCTTAAATGTCTTGAGTCAATAAGTATTCAAGCCCTTTGTTATGGCAAGCCTAAATAAGTTCAGGAGTAAACATTTGCATAACAAGTCCCATAATAAGTTGTATGGACTCTGTCTGCGATAATAGTGTTTAACATTATTTTTGAATGACTACCTCACCTCTGTACCCCACACATACAATTATCTGTATGGTCCCTTAGTCGAACATTGAATTTCCAACACAGATTTAACGGCAACGACCAGGGAGGATTTCCAATGCCAAAGAAGGGCACCTGTTGGTAGATGGGTCAAAATAAAAAAAAACTGAGATTGAATATCCCTTTGAGCACGGTGAAGTTATTAATTACACTTTGGAAGGTGTATCAATACACTCAGTCCCTACAAAGATACAGGCGTCCCTTCTAAACCAGTTGTCATAGGCGAAGGAAACCGCTCAGGGATTTCACCATGAGGCCAATGGTAAGTTTAAAACAGTTACAGAGTTTAATGGCTGTGATAGGAGAAAACTGAGGATGGATTGTAGTTGTAGTTACTCCACAATACTAACCTAAATGACAGAGTGAAAAGAAGGAAGACTGTACAGAATACAAATATTCCTAAACACATCCTGTTTGCAATAAGGCACTAAAGTAATATTGACAAAAATGTAGCAATGTAGCTTTTTGATGTGAATACAAAGTGTAATGTTTGGTGAAAATCCAACAAAACAAAACACATCACTTATTACCATTCTTTATATTTTGGTGGTGGCTGCATCATGTCATGGGTATGCTTGCCATTGCCAAGGAATGAGGAGTTTTCTGGGATAAAAAGAAACAGAATAGAGCTAAGCACAGATAAAATCCTAGAAAACCTGGTTTGGTCTGCTTTCCAAACACTGGGAGACAAATTCACCTTTCAGGACAATAATCTAAAACCCAAGGCCAAATATACAATGGAGTTGCTTACAAAGACGACATTGAATGTTCCTGAGTGGCCTAGTTACAGTTTTGACTTCAATCAGCTTGAAAATCTACAGCAAGACACGAAGATGGCTGTCTAGCAATGATCAACAACCAACTTGACAGAGCTTATAGAATTTTAAAAGAATCATGTGCAAATATTGTACAATCCAAGTGTGCAAAGCTCTTAGAGACTTACCTAGAAAGAATCACAGCTGTAACTGCTGCCAAAGGTGATTCTAACATGTATTGACTCAGGGGTTTGAATACTTATGTAAATAAGATATTTTTTATAAATTTGCAAAAATTTCAAAAAAACATATTTTCACTTTGTCATTATGTCGTATACATATATATATTGAAATGTCACGTCCTGACCATAGAGAGTCTTTATTTTCTATGGTGGAGTAGGTCAGGGTGTGACTAGGGGGTTAGTCTAGTTTATATTTTCTATGTGTTGTTCGAGTTTTGTTTTCTGTGTTGGTGATTGGTATGATTCCCAATTAGAGGCAGCGGGTAATCGTTGTCTCTAATTGGGGATCATATTTAGGTAGCCTTTTCCCACCTGTGTTTTATGGGGTATTGTTTATGTGTAGTTGCATGTCAGCACTACACTGTCGTCACGTTTAGTTTAGTCTTCATTGTTTTGTTGTGTGGTTCACTTATTTCTAATAAAAGATGTGGAACCCAGATCACGCTGCAGCTTGGTCCGATAATTATTCCAGCGGACGTGACATTGAAATCCATTTTGAATTCAGGCTGTAACACATAAGTTAAGGGGTATGTATACCTCTAGGCCACCATACATAGTTACTTGGTTTGTCATTCTATTGTTTTTCATGGAATATTTGTGGTAATTAAAAATCATTTATTTGGAATTTATCCAAATTAATTTTCAAGGAATAGTTTTACCAGCCCCGTCTATTGTTGAACGTAAAAATGTGAAGGAGTGCTGTGGCAGCACCACACCAGTGAAGGAGTGCTGTGGCAGCACCACACCGGTGAAGGAGTGCTGTGGCAGCACCACACCGGTGAAGGAGTGCTGTGGCAGCACCACACCGGTGAAGGAGTGCTGTGGCAGCACCACACCAGTGAAGGAGTGCTGTGGCAGCACCACACCAGTGCTCCTGAGGTCCAGGCTGCCTGCCATCCAGGACCTCAACACCAGGCGGTATCAGAGGAAGGACCCTAAAAATTGTCAAAGACCCCAGCCACCCCAGTCATAGATGTTCTCTCTACTACCGCAATGCAAGCGGTACCGGAGTGCCAAGTCTAGCACAAAAAGCGTAAAAGAGGGTGTGTGTGTGTGTGTGTGTGTGTGTGTGTGTGTGTGTGTGTGTGTGTGTGTGTGTGTGTGTGTGTGTGTGTGTGTGTGTGTGTGTGTGTGTGTGTGTGTGTGTGTGTGTGTGTGTGTGTGTGTGTGTGTCTACTCTGCCTGTGTCAACGTGTGTGTGTGTGTGTCTACTCTGCCTGTGCCTACGTGTGTGTGTGTGTGTGTGTGTGTGTGTGTGTGTGTGTGTGTGTGTGTGTGTGTGTGTGTGTGTGTGTGTGTGTGTGTGTGTGTGTGTGTGTGTGTGTGTGTGTGTGTGTGTGTGTGTGTGTGTGTGTGTGTGTGTGTGTGTGTGTGCAAATAGTCCTGTTAGCCATAAGACTCCTAAACAGGTCATCAAATGGCTATTTGCATTGTGTGCCCATCTTTTACGCTGCTGCTACTTTCTGTTTATCATATATGCATAGTTACTTTAACTATACATTCATGTACATACTACCTCAATTGGCCCGACCAACCAGTGCTCCTGCACATTGGCTAACCGGGCTATCTGCATTGTGTCCCACCACCCGCCAACCCCTCTTTCACGCTACTGCTACTCTCTGTTCATCATATATGCATTGTCACTTTAACCATATCTACATGTACATACTACCTCAATCAGCCTGACTAACCGGTGTCTGTATGTAGCCTCGCTACTTTTATAGCCTCACTACTGTATAGAGCCTGTCTTTTTACTGTTGTTTTATTTCTTTACTTATCAATTGTTTACCAAATACCTTTTTTGCACTATTGGTTAGAGCTTGTAAGTAAGCATTTCAATGTAATATATATATATATATATATATATACACTACCGTTCAACAGTTTGGGTTCACTTAGAAATGTCCTTGTTTTTGAAAGAAAAGCAATTAAAATAAAATAAAATAGATCAGAAATACAGTGTAGACATTAATGTTGTAAATGACTATTGTAGCTGGAAACGGCTGATTTGTAATGGAATATCTACATATGCGTACAGAGGCCCATTATCAGCAACCATCACTCCTGTGTTCCAATGGCAGATTGTGTTAGCTAATCCAAGTTTATAATTTTAAAAGGCTTGCAATTATGTTAGCACAGCTGAAATATCTTGTCCTGATTAAAGAAGCAATAAAACTGGCCTTCTTTAGACAGGTGTGTGCCTTTCCAAACCATGTCCAATCAATTGAATGTACAACAGGTGGACTCCAATCAAGTTGTAGAAACATCTCAAGGATGATCAATGGAAACAGGATGCACCTGATCTCAATGTTGAGTCTCAAAGCAAAGGGTCTGAATACTTATGTAAATAAGTCGATCAATCAAATTCAATCAAATGCATTTATAAAGCCCATCTTACATCAGCTGATGTCACAAAGTGCTGTACAGAAACCCAGCCTAAAACCCCAAACAGCAAGCAATGCAGGTGTAGAAGGCACCTGTATAAGTACAAGAATTTGCAAACATAAAAAATATATACTATTTTCGCTTTACCATTATGGGATATTGTGTGTAGATTGATGAGGAAAAAAACAATATTTAATACATTTTTTAATAAGGCTGTAACGTAACAAAATGTGGGAAAAGTCAAGTGGTCTGAATACTTTCCGAATGCACTGTACATGTCCGTACATACACATGTGTAGTGTGTGTGTGTGTGTGTGTGTGTGTGTGTGTGTGTGTGTGTGTGTGTGTGTGTGTGTGTGTGTGTGTGTGTGTGTGTGTGTGTGTGTGTGTGTGTGTGTGTGTGTGTGTGTGTGTGTGTGTGTGTGTGTGTGTGCATCTATCAATTACACATACATATCCGTACATACACACAAACATTTGGTCACATGGGTGAGAGGCGTTGTGCTGTGAGGTGTTGCTTTATTTGTTTTTTGAAACCCAGTTTGTAGATGTATTGCGTTTACTGTATATTACAACATTTCAATATATATTTTAAGGTTCATGAAGACCAAACTGTCCTAGAGGAAAACCTGGTTCAGTCCTTAATGCTCAAGTAATGTATAGCCTACCCAAAGTCATTGGAGAGGTAGATTCTAAATAATCCCTTTGCAAAATAAATAAACAAAACACTAATCTCTGTCAAGACATGGTCACCTGAGATCCTGTTTAGCAGTAGTGTTTACATGTTAGGCCTTATTCATATCCTGTATTACCAAGTGGACAAAATGGGCTTCTAATTCTTCTAGGATCATTACAAGGTCTGTGTCCGTCTCATAGTGCCATCTAGTGTTGCTACATTATCTTTCAAACAGTGAGTGATGAAAAGCAAAGATATGACAGAACAACTGTCCTCATTTCCATTCAAACTGTCCTCGTTTCCATTCATTTCCATTCAAAATGGTGTCCTGGTTTTGTCATGGTTCTTGAATGATTTTGTTATCCTCACTCCCACTTTCCTTTCCTCTCCTCTTCTCTGTCCCCCTCTCCTTCTGCAGAATATGCAGAGTTCCTTCACTGTAAGGGGAAGAAGTTCACAGACTTCGATGAGGTTCGTGGGGAGATCGAGGCGGAGACGGACCGCATCACTGGGCAGAATAAGGGAATCTCACCTGTTCCAATAAATCTCAGGGTCTACTCCCCGCATGGTGAGGACACAGATCCTGCATCTTGGCACATGGGCAACTTGGCAAAACTACCATGGCGACACTCATAATACTTTGATTGTAGGAAAGAGTTTAACTTTATAAAATGGAATACAAGTATCTTAATTCTATACACAGAATTTGGTGAATCAAGTTTCCCTACTCCCTATTGGTCAAAACTGGCAACCAGTTTGATTGTATAGCAGGGCCCAAAGTTGGTTGTTGTATAGTGAGCCTCAATCAGGTACTATTAATTATATTATATAGTGTTTTATTTTCAAGGTTAGTATCATTCATCAGATCTGATATCACATTTACAAATCTCTCTCTGTCTCCACCTCTCTACCCTCTCCTTTCTCCCCCCTCTCCCCTCTCCACACTCTCTTCCCCTTTCCTCTCTACCCTCCCCTTCTATCCCCTCGGCCTTTCACATCTCTCTCCTCTCTGTCCTCCCCTCTCTCCCCCCTCTCTGCCCTTCTCTCTCCCGTCTCTCCCCCCTCTCTGCCCTTCTCTCTCCCCTCTCTCCCCTAGTCCTGAATCTGACTCTGGTGGACTTGCCGGGGATGACCAAGGTCCCAGTAGGGGACCAGCCTGCGGACATTGAGCAGCAGATCAGAGACATGTTATATCAGTTTGTGACCAAGGACAACTGTCTGCTGCTGGCTGTTTCCCCGGCCAACTCTGATCTGGCCAACTCGGATGCCCTGAAGATTGCCAAAGAAGTGGACCCACAGGGTGGGTGAGGTTAACAAGATGTAGGCCTTCTGCTTTCATCTGTGCTCTCAGTATCATTCAACATCAAGTTGTGACCGAACAGTTAGACAAGGATGCAATTGAACCTACCTACAGTGCAGATCTGGACTTTGTTAATGTTTTGTGTGTGTGTGTGACCAGGTCAGCGAACCATTGGTGTGATCACCAAGCTGGATCTGATGGACGAGGGGACTGACGCCAGAGAAATTCTGGAAAATAAGCTGCTCCCACTGCGAAGAGGTGAGACTACACACACACACACACACACACACACACACACACACACACACACACACACACACACACACACACACACACACACACACACACACACACACACACACACACACACACACACACACACACACACACACACACACACACACACACACACACACACACACACACACACTGTCTCAGTGCTTCCCTCTAGTGGTTATTTAGTTGTGTTGCTCACTGCAGCAGTTGAGAGGGGGTTGGAGGAAGTGAGAGAGAGAGAGGGGGGGTTGGAGGAAGTGAGAGAGAGAGAGAGAGAGAGAGAGAGGGGTTGGAGGAAGTGAGAGAGAGAGAGAGAGAGAGAGAGAGAGAGGGTTGGAGGAAGAGAGAGAGAGGGTTGGAGGAAGAGAGAGAGAGAGAGAGGGTTGGATGAAGAGAGAGGGTTAGAGGAAGAGAGAGTTAGAGAGAGAGAGAGAGAGAGAGGGTTGGAGGAAGAGAGAGAGAGAGAGAGAGGGTTGGAGGAAGAGAGAGAGAGAGAGTTGAGAGAGAGAGAGAGAGAGAGAGAGAGAGAGAGAGAGAGAGAGGGTTGGAGGAAGAGAGAGAAAAAGATTGCAGAGAGAGTGAAGAAAAGAGAGAGTGAAGGAAATAAAGGCAGAGAGAAAGGTGGACAAAAACAATGTCTTGATTTCAGTGACACATCTGGAAAAAACATCTGTTATTTTCTTTGCAATAAAATATATTTGTGGGAAACCCTAATGCAATCCGCTTATGTGTCGTTTTTCCACTGGCGCTTGGTTAGAACCCAGGCATGTGCTCCTGAACGTTTTCCATGTCCTTTGTCTCTACCTTCTCTGCTTCTGTCACTCTCCCGTGTCGGAAGGCCTCATGTTAAACCACTAGCATATTTACAAGGCTATTGGCGATCACTCCAAAAGGTTATAGAGCAAGACATACTGCTTAACAGAGAAATGCATGAGAAAATTTAACTGGATGGGGATATGTGATCCCTCTTGCCCATGTGGCTGACATTCTTTATTTGTTTTCAGTCATAGCAGGATATGTAGGCAGGTAGTACAATCGACAGCTGTTACAAATAACCATCCCACAATAGGGATGTGGGTAACTTCATGGAACCCCAGATTACCCTCCACACCTCCCCCAGAACTCCCCTCCTCCTTCAGCCCACTACCCTGTGTGGTAAACCCAGACAGGCAAACAAACAAGAAAATGAATCTCACCCACACAAACAAGAATAATAATTACCCTAACAAACTTTTATTTCTTTTTTTCTCTCCACAAAACAACATTGTGCCTATCTTTGCATCCTGATATGTCCAGTATCAACTGACCTCGCTCTCTGTCCCAGGTTACATTGGTGTGGTGAACAGGAGTCAGAAGGACATAGATGGGAAGAAGGACATCACAGCGGCCATGGCTGCAGAGAGGAAGTTCTTCCTGACCCACCCTGGATACAGACACCTGGCTGAACGCATGGGCACCCCCTACCTACAGAAAACACTCAACCAGGTCAGTCCCCTACCTACAGAAAACACTCAACCAGGTCAGTCCCCTACCTACAGAAAACACTCAACCAGGTCAGTCCCCTACCTACAGAAAACACTCAACCAGGTCAGTCCCCTACCTACAGAAAACACTCAACCAGGTCAGTCCCCTACCTACAGAAAACACTCAACCAGGTCAGTCCTCCTTTGTGTGTGTGGAGGGGAACACTAATACTTTCCTGATCTGTGGTTCAAATCCCTCAATCATTACCAAAGTGCATAGTAGGAATATTATTTTAGCGTTCACAATATGTATCTTTTCAGTTCCTTTTTATAGCCTTCAGAGAAGTCTTCTGAGCCATACACATGACGCATTTTGATGCTTTCGACAAGTTTATAATATCCACTCGAGATGAGGGAGTAGAACGGTAGTAGGCTGGTATGCTAGATCACTGTAATCTCTTCCTTCGCATGTCATAACCCACACTGAGGACCTTGCCCTCCGCAGCAACTGACCAATCACATCCGGGACACTCTGCCGGGGCTGCGGGCCAAGCTGCAGAGCCAGCTGCTGTCTATAGAGAAGGAGGTGGAGGAGTACAAGAACTTTAGACCTGACGACCCCTCCCGCAAGACCAAGGCCCTGTTGCAGTGAGTAGGACACACAAGTACGCACGATGGCATACACATACATACACACACACACACACACGCACACGCACACACACGCACACGCACACGCACACGCACACGCACACGCACACGCACGCACGCACGCACGCACACGCACGCGCGCACACAAAAATACTCCAGTCACCCAAGTCATAGACTGTTCTCTCTGCTACCACACGGCAAGCGGTACCGGAGCGCCAAGTCTAGGTCCAAAAGGCTTCTAAACAGCTTCTACCCCCAAGCCACAAGACTGCTGAACAATTCATCAAATGGCTACCCAGACTATTTACATTGACCCCCCCTCCACCCCCTTTGTTTTTACACTGCTGCTACTCGCTGTTTATTATCTATGCATAGTCACTTTACAAATGACCTCGACTGACCTGTACAAAGCCTCGTTGTTGTTGTCATTTTTTTGTTGATGTCATTTTCTTATGTTACTTTTTGATATGATTAGATTTTTTACTTTATTTAGTAAATATTTTCTTAACTATATTGATTGAACTGCATTGTTGGTTAAGGGCCTGTAAGTAAGCGTTTCACGGTAAAGGTCTACACCTGTTGTATTCGGCTCATGTGACAAATTTGATTTGACACACACACACACACACACACACACACACACACACACACACACACACACACACACACACACACACACACACACACACACACACACACACACACACACACACACACACACACACACACACACACACACACACACACACACACACACACACACACACACACACACACACACACACACACACGTCTAACTCCCTTATCCCTGTATCCTTTACTCTCCAGGATGGTGCAGCAGTTCTCAGTGGACTTTGAGAAGCGTATCGAGGGCTCTGGGGACCAGATCGACACAGCAGAGCTGTCAGGCGGAGCCAAGATCAACCGCATCTTCCACGAGCGCTTCCCCTTCGAGCTGGTCAAGGTGTGTGTACTGTACTGTATGTGTGTGTCTCTTACCAGGGCCCCCACTCTCCTAACTCTTGAGACAGACAGGGCTGTGGATCGACCCCAAACCAGAGACATTATTATAATTACAATAATTATTATTTGTTTAAAAAATATATTTTTTACTTTCACCCTTTTCCTCCCCAATTTCGTGATATCCAATTGGTAGTCTTGTCTCATCGCTGCAACTCCCCTACGGACTCGGTAGAGACGAAGGTTGAGAGCTGTGCGTCCCCCGAAACAAGACCCTGCCAAGCCGCACTGCTTCTTGTCACAATGCACGCTTAACCCGGGAAAGCCAGCCGCACCAATGTGTCGGTGGAAACAACGTTCTGCTGGCGACCGAAGTCAGATTGGAGGCACCCGGCCCGCCAAAAGGAGTCGCTAGAGAGCGATGGGACAAGGAAATCTCAGCCGTCCAAACCCTCCCCTAACCCAGACAGCGCTGGGCCAATTGTGCGCCACATCATTGGTCTCCCGGTCACGGCCGGCTGTGACACAGCCTGGGATTGAATCTGGGTCTGTAGGTACGCCTCAAGCACTGCGATGCAGTGCCTTAGACCACTGCACCACTCGGGAGGCCCAACCCAGAGACTTTATGAGGAAAACATTCTCCCTCCCTCCCTCCCTCCCTCCCTCCCTCCCTCCCTCCCTCCCTCCCTCCCTCCCTCCCTCCCTCCCTCCCTCCCTCCCTCCCTCCCTCCCTCCCTCCCTCCCTCCCTCCCTCCCTCCCTCCCTCCCTCCCTCCCTTCACAGTAAAACATTCTGTTTGGCCTTGGCCACAGGATCTGGGCCTGCTGTGGCCAGACTACAGTCTCAGTCGTTAAACATCGCACAGTCAGACTGTCTGTCATCATAAACTCATGGTATAGCTGTGTCATATCAAATGATTAACAGAGGTGTCAGACTGAATGGAATAACTAAGCAGTGTTAGTACTTAGTCTGAAGGTTTGTTGTTGTTGTAAATTTGCTCCTGTGAAGAATATTCTGTTCGCTGTTCAGAGCCACTCAATGGATACAAGGGACCTTCCATCTCTATCTATGTGGTATCTGTTGTGCGTCGGAGGCGTGTGCTCACTATTTAACGCGTGTGTGTGTGTCCTTTCTGTGTCCGTACAGATGGAGTTTAACGAAAAGGAGCTTCGCAAGGAGATCAGCTACGCCATTAAGAACATCCACGGCATTAGGCAACGTCCTTCCTCCCCATCCCCCTCTCCCTCCCCTGTCCTCGCCCGACTGGGTCGCGGCTTTGGGCCAGGCCAACTCCAATCGCCGTCACCCATCTGATCACAAAGACCTCGAGACACATTGACCGCAGACATGCACCCAGCATGCTGTCGCACACTGATGTTGTCAGAAACAGAAGTGGAGGGATTGGTGATTAGATCTGTGACCGCTGGTTGGATGGTATCTTTCTCTCGCTCCTTGCCCTGCCCCGTGTCCACCTGTCTGTATCTTGTATGTACGACTGTCTGTCTGTTGAAGCCCTAGCCTGATATGCCGGTCACGTGTGACCTAGCTCACTTTTGACCCGTCCCATGACAACGCCCTGTCTTTTACGTAGGTCCCAGAGCGATATAAATCAGAATCCGACAGTGACGTCATCGCTATTCAGGAAGTGAACCTGTTAAAATGAATCTGTTGAAAGTCCCCCTTCTTCCTCCCACTCCACCTCCCACAGTGAAGCTAGAAGGAAGTCTTCAAGAACAGGGGGTGGTTTGAGCTATGTAGCAGAATACATGATCCTGGTGACCTACTGCCAAGAACACAAACTAACTTAAACTACGAACAATTACTTTTGCTTTAGTGCATACAGTTTCCCTCAGAAAAGCTACAAAATCTAAATTGGCTTGAGCTTAGAACAGTGTTGCTATTTGTCTGCATTTCCTTGTCACATTTCCTTCGCGAAAGCAAAATGGCTGCCAACCTGTTCTGACAGTGAGGGCGAGCTCTACCCGGTCAGTGGTTCTGTGCTGTAATATATAACACTATTCACATACTGTATAGCAGGGTCCCCACCTGGCGACACAGGTTTTTTTTATTTCCCCCTCAAAGATGACTGAAAAGTTATCATTATTTTTTGTTGGGTTGGGGAGAACGTAAAAACCCCATCAAATTAGATTTTTATTCAGGATATATGTACAAAAGTACTCCCACACAAACGAGAGATATACTGTATGTGATCGTGTACAAATGTTTGCGAGGTTTGAAATGGTCATGTTTAAAAAAAAATGTTATATCTGCTTGGGCGTCTTGCGGTCAATTTGCAGTGTACAAAT
Source organism: Oncorhynchus gorbuscha (assembly GCF_021184085.1). Classification (NCBI taxonomy): domain Eukaryota; kingdom Metazoa; phylum Chordata; class Actinopteri; order Salmoniformes; family Salmonidae; genus Oncorhynchus; species Oncorhynchus gorbuscha. The sequence goes on from NC_060192.1 coordinate 16,416,722, forward strand.
TATTAGTCATTCTCTTCTGGCCCCCTGACCATCCTCTCAAGTAAAAATCATCCCACGGCTGAATCTAGTTGATGATCCCTGCTGTATAGTAATAATGATAAAAGTTCTGTTCTTTAAGTTCAGTTGTGCTTTTATCGAACTCGCTCAATATTTCCCCCAAACCACGATGTGATGATTTAGCTTAGTTTTTAATACTGTTTTTTGTTGAAATTTATAATCTGTCTTTATCTTGCTGTGCATGATTCTTATTTATGCTTTATGTGGAAGGGGTTTGTGAGGAGGAGTTTATTTCCAAGTAGCACTATTCTCTCTGCCTGACTTCCTCCTCCTCCTCTTCCTCCTTCTTTCTCTTTTTCCCTCTTTTTTGAACCTGTCGCTCGTTTTCTCTCTACCGGGCAGAACTGGCCTCTTCACTCCGGACATGGCCTTTGAGACCATTGTGAAAAGGCAGATCGGCAAGATCAAAGAGCCCTGCCAGAAATGTGTGGACATGGTCATTTCTGAGCTAGTCAATACCGTTAGGCAGTGTACTCAGAAGGTAAACGCACATGGTGGAGAGCGACACTATGGTTTCATCTCTCCCTCCCACCAAAACCTTCTGCTATGTCATCCCTGTTATCGTATCACCGCACTGCCTCGTTTTCCAGACCCGGTTTTCCCGGGTTGGGACAGTAGGGGGCGTACTGGGGTAGTTGGGGTATTGTGAGGGACTGCCTGCCTACCGCTTTGGATGGGGTGGCTGGGCAGAGTGGCATCGCCTGGCCATGTTATAGAACTGTGCTGGGTATAGAAGGGGTCTGGATGCTGCTGAGTTGCTGCTCTGTGGCTACATGTCAAGGGTAGCAACTTTTGACACAGGAGTAAGGATGAAAATGATCAAATTGACATTCAGAATCAAATTAACGGTCAAATTAACACATCTCATGATGTTTAATTTATGTTAAGTCACAGGTGACTGAGTTCCTTTTAGCAGTGGATAAATCATTTTCAATGCCTTGAGTGTCACATCAAAGTGTCACTCCGCTGTTGTCCCTGGCAGCCATGTTGGGTGACCTCAGCATCCAGACTTCCTGCTTGTGAGACCGGAGGCTGTGCACCTGCAGCAGACAGGAGCCATGACAATGTGAAGATCTGGATGATTACCAAGGGCCAAGGTCAGCTTTAGAGGGCCCTTTAGGACCAGACTCAGCCAAAGGAGCCCCAGTGGTTTTAATACCAGTGGTCTTAATTCCACTGTGACCAGGCGATGTTATGGAATGTGGCCAGACCACAGTGACTCTGGGACAGCGGAATAACAAACGCTGTGACCCTGCTCTGTGTGGTCAGCTGGGGGATAGATGGAGACAGGGGGAAAGGGAGAAGAGGACGAAGATTTAGGGTCAGGTATAGAGGAAGAGCAAGGTGCTTTGTCTGGGGTGTTGGGTGCACAGCTACGGTCTGGCATGGCTCATAACTCAGAGCTGTTGGCCGGTGAAGTGGTGCAGGCTGTATTTTCTCTCTCTCTCTCTCTCTCTCTCTCTCTCTCTCTCTCTCTCTCTCTCTCTCTCTCTCTCTCTCTCTCTCTCTCTCTCTCTCTCTCTCTCTCTCTCTCTCTCTCTCTCCCACCATACGAAGGTGTAGTGACAAGGTAACCAAGGAACCGAGCCACGTTGCGTCATTTTTAGAGGTAGGGATAGACCGATGGCTGGACTACAAATCGGAAGCAAATGAACAATTCAAATAATTGATCTATAGTGGTTAGTGTTGTAGCTATATGCTTTCTGTTTGGTCGAATAAGAGGCAAAATAACCATTTGATTGTAACGATTCTCATCCTCGTCTGATGAGGAATGTGAGAGATCGGACCAAAATGCAGCATGGTACGTGTCCATGTTAAATGTATTACAACTAAACACAAAATAACAAACGTGAAACAACGAAAATCGAAACAGTCCTACAAGGTGACACAACACAAAACAGGAAACAACTACCCACAAACACAGGAAGGATCAGGCTACCTAAGTATGGTTCTCAATCAGAGACAACGATAGACAGCTGCTTCTGATTGGGAACCATACCAGGCCAAACACAGAAATACAAAACATAGAATGCCCACCCCAACTCACGCCCTGACCAAACCAAAAATAGAGACATAAAAAAAGGAACTAAGGTCAGAAAGTGACATTGATATATTCTTATGATAACCAGTTGATAGTTCTTTGAAGTTATGAGAATATATCCGTTTTTTACTGCTTATACATTTTTGTGTCTGATTGTCTGAGTTTGACTGATTGCATTTATTTAGTTTGACATACACTACCGGTCAAACGTTTTAGAACACCTACTCATTCAAGGGTTTTTCTTTATTTTTACTATTTTCTTAATTGTAGACATCAAAACTATGAAATAACACAATTGGAATTATGTAGTAACCAAAATAATGTTAAACATTTTGCCCCCTACCTTGTCACAACACAACTGATTGGCTCAAAAGAGAGGCTCATTAAGAAAGAAAGAAATTCCACAAATACATTTTTTAAGAAGGCACACCTGTTCATTGAAATGCATTCCAGGTGACCACCTCATGAAGCTGGTTGAGAGAATGCCAAGAGTGTGCAAAGCTGTCATCAAGGCAAAGGGTCTCAAAATAAAAATAAAATACATTTTGATTTGTTTAACACTTTTTTGGTTACTACATGATTCCATATGTGCTATTTCGTAGTTTTGATGTCTTCACTATTATTCTACAACGTAGAAAATAGTCAAAATAAAGAAAAACCCTTGAATGAGTAGGTGTCCAAACTTTTGACTGGTAGTGTATACGTCCCCATTATAGAATGCACAGTAAGCCACACAGCTAAGAAATCATTTCATAGTTTGTCTTTGTCAGTCAGTCTCTTCGTTCATACTCCTTATTCCACAGTTTTCTCTTCTCCTCCTCTCCATGGTTTTTGTATTGTGGTGTGATAGTGTTTATCTGCAAGTTTATCTGCAAATGTGCCTGGCCCTCTCACATATTTGTTTCCAAATAACAAAGAACAAGACTCGGTGTTGACTCTGAGCCAGCTACATAGCAGATTTAAATAGTTGTTTTTCTTCAAACATGCCATTCCATTTATAAAATGATGGTATCCTAAAAATGATGAATACTGTGTCTGACTCAGAAGACCGACTACCATTTTTTTCAAAGCAGAGTCAACTCACCCATCAGTGACAATATACAGTGACATTTATTTACTGTGTACTGACTTTGTAAGCTTGGCAAATGCAAAAGACAGATGGAGGTCACTTGCGGTCAAAAGAGGAGTCCATTCAACACATGAAAGGATTCAAACACGTAGTGTCATGGTAAGCCAGATACACTGCCCTCAGAAAGTATTCACACCCCTTGACCTTTTCCACGTTCTGTTGTGTTACAGTCTGAGTTTAAAATGGATGAAACGTATATGTTGTGTCACTGACCTACAAATGTTTACAAATGAATTCAAAATGAGAAGCTGAAATGTAAATGTCTTGAGTAAAGTAAGTATTCAACTCGTTGCGTAAATAAGTTCAGGAGTAAACATGTGCATGGACTCACTTTGTGTGCAATAACAGCATTTAAAATGATTTTTAAATGACTACTCCATCTCTGTACCCCACACATACTGTAAGGTCCCTCAATCGAGCAATGAATTTCACGCACAGATTCAACCACAAAGACCAGGGAGGTTTTCCAATGCATCGCAAAGCAGGGCACCGATTGGTAGATGGGTAAAAATAAAAACATTGAATATCCCTTTGAGCCTGTACATAAGTCTGTACAGAATACAAAATATTCCAAAACATGCGTCCTGTTTAAATAAGGCACTTAAGTAATACTGCAAAAAATCTGGCAAAGAAATGCACTTTTTGTCCTGAACATATAGCGCTATGTTTTGGGGCAAATCCAACACAACACATCACTGAGTACCACTCTTCATATTCTCAAGCACGGTAGTGGTTGCATCATGTTATGGGTATGCTTGTCATCGGCAAGGACTAGGGAGTTTTTTGGGGAGCGGGATGAAAATAAACAGAGTAGAACTAAACACAGGCAAAATCCTGGAGGAAATGTCATGTTTGTCATTCATTGTCATGTCTTGTCCCTGTGCTCCCCATGCTATTCGTTTCCCTCTGCTGGTCTTGTTTGGTTCTATCCCTCTCTCTCCCCCTCCCTCTCTCACTCTCTCGCTCTCTCTTCTCTCTGTCGTTCCGTTCCTGCTCCCAGCTGTTCCTATTCCCCTAATCATCATTTTATTCCCACACCTGTTCCCGATCCTTTCCCCTGATTAGACTCCCTATTTATTCCTTTGTGTTCCGTCCCTGTTCCGTCGGTTCCTTGTTTGGTATTCCATGCTGTAATTGCGTTTCGCCCTGTCCTGTCGTGTTTTTTGCCGTGATTGTGTATCACCCTGTCCTGTCGTGTTTTGTGCCTTCTTCAGACGCTGCGTGTGAGCAGGTGTCTCAGTTGACTACGGCCTGCGCCTACCCGAAGCGACCTGCAGTCTGTGGCCGCTCTCCAGTTGTTTTCCCTCAACTATCTAGAGGATTTCAGTTATTCGGATTTGAGCATTAATAAACTCTGTTTCTGTTAAGTCGCGTTTGGGTCCTCCTTCACCTGCATAACAGAAGGAACCGACCAAAGAATGGACCCAGCGACTTCAGACGCTCGTTACACTGCCGTCGAGATCCAAGGAGCCATGCTCGGCAGACACGAGCAGGAATTGTCTGCTGCTCGCCATGCCGTGGAGAACCTGGCCGCTCAGGTTTCCGACCTCTCTGGACAGTTCCAGAGTCTACGTCTCGTGCCACCTGTTACTCCCTGGCCTGCCGAGCCTCCTGAACCCAGGGTTAATAACCCACCTTGCTACTCCGGGCAGCCCACTGAGTGCCGCTCCTTTCTCACGCAGTGTGAGATTGTGTTCTCTCTCCAACCCCACACATACTCTAGAGAGAGCTCGGGTTGCTTTCGTCATTTCACTCCTTACTGGCCGGGCTCGAGAATGGGGCACAGCTATCTGGGAGGCAAGGGCTGATTGCTCTAACAGATTCCAGAACTTTAAAGAGGAGATGATTCGGGTTTTTGACCGTTCAGTTTTTGGTGAGGAGGCTTCTAGGGCCCTGGCTTCCTTATGCCAAGGTGAACGGTCCATAACGGATTATTCCATTGAGTTTCGCACTCTTGCTGCCTCTAGTGAGTGGAACGAGCCGGCGCTGCTCGCTCGTTTTCTGGAGGGACTCCACGCAGTGGTTAAGGATGAGATTCTCTCCCGGGAGGTTCCTTCAGATGTGGACTCCTTGATTGCTCTCGCCATCCGCATAGAACGACGGGTAGATCTTCGTCACCGGGCTCGTGGAAGAGAGCTCGCATCAACGGTGTTTCCCTGCTCCGCATCGCAACCATCTCCCTCTGGCTTTGAGACTGAGCCCATGCAGCTGGGAGGGATTCGCATCTCGAATAAGGAGAGGGAACAGAGGATCACCAACCGCCTGTGCCTCTATTGCGGAGTGGCTGGACATTTTGTTATTTCATGTCCAGTAAGAGGCCAGAGCCCATCAGTAAGCGGAGGGCTACTGGTGAGCGCTACTACTCAGGTCCCTTCATCTAGATCTTGTACTACTATGTCGGTCCATCTACGCTGGACCGGTTCGGGTGCTACATGCAGTGCTTTGATTGACTCTGGGGCTGAGGGTTGTTTCATGGACGAAGCATGGGCTCGAAACATAACATTCCTTTCAGACCATTAGACAGGCCTACGCCCATGTTTGCCTTAGATGGTAGTCATCTTCCCAGTATCAAATTTGAGACACTACCTTTAACTCTCACAGTATCTGGTAACCACAGTGAGACTATTTCTTTTTTGATTTTCCGTTCACCGTTTACACCTGTTGTTTTGGGTCATCCCTGGCTAGTATGTCATAATCCTTCTATTAATTGGTCTAGTAATTCTATCCTATCCTGGAACGTTTCTTGTCATGTGAAGTGTTTAATGTCTGCCATCCCTCCCGTTTCTTCTCTCCCTACTTCTCAGGAGGAACCTGGCGATTTGACAGGAGTGCCGGAGGAATATCATGATCTGCGCACGGTCTTCAGTCGGTCCCGAGCCAACTCCCTTCCTCCTCACCGGTCGTATGATTGTAGTATTGATCTCCTTCCAGGGACCACGCCTCCTCGAGGTAGACTATACTCTCTGTCGGCTCCCGAACGTAAGGCTCTCGAGGATTATTTGTCTGTGTCTCTTGACGCCGGTACCATAGTGCCTTCTTCTTCTCCGGCCGGGGCGGGGTTCTTTTTTGTTAAGAAGAAGGACGGTACTCTGCGCCCCTGCGTGGATTATCGAGGGCTGAATGACATAACGGTTAAGAATCGTTATCCGCTTCCCCTTATGTCATCAGCCTTCGAGATTCTGCAGGGAGCCAGGTGCTTTACTAAGTTGGACCTTCGTAACGCTTACCATCTCGTGCGCATCAGAGAGGGGGACGAGTGGAAAACGGCGTTTAATACTCCGTTAGGGCATTTTGAGTACCGGGTTCTGCCGTTCGGTCTCGCCAATGCGCCAGCTGTTTTTCAGGCATTAGTTAATGATGTTCTGAGAGACATGCTGAACATTTTTGTTTTTGTCTATCTTGACGATATCCTGATTTTTTCTCCGTCACTCGAGATTCATGTTCAGCACGTTCGACGTGTTCTACAGCGCCTTTTAGAGAATTGTCTCTACGTAAAGGCTGAGAAGTGCTCTTTTCATGTCTCCTCCGTTACTTTCTCGGTTCCGTTATTTCCGCTGAAGGCATTCAGATGGATTCCGCTAAGGTCCAAGCTGTCAGTGATTGGCCCGTTCCAAGGTCACGTGTCGAGTTGCAGCGCTTCTTAGGTTTCGCTAATTTCTATCGGCGTTTCATTCGTAATTTCGGTCAAGTTGCTGCCCCTCTCACAGCTCTTACTTCTGTCAAGACGTGTTTTAAGTGGTCCGGTTCCGCCCAGGGAGCTTTTGATCTTCTAAAAGAACGTTTTACGTCCGCTCCTATCCTCGTTACTCCTGACGTCACTAGACAATTCATTGTCGAGGTTGACGCTTCAGAGGTAGGCGTGGGAGCCATTCTATCCCAGCGCTCCCAGTCTGACGATAAGGTTCATCCTTGCGCTTATTTTTCTCATCGCCTGTCGCCATCTGAGCGCAACTATGATGTGGGTAACCGTGAACTGCTCGCCATCCGCTTAGCCCTAGGCGAATGGCGACAGTGGTTGGAGGGGGCGACCGTTCCTTTTGTCGTTTGGACAGACCATAAGAACCTTGAGTACATCCGTTCTGCCAAACGACTTAATGCCCGTCAAGCTCGTTGGGCGTTGTTTTCGCTCGTTTCGAGTTTGTGATTTCTTACCGTCCGGGTAGCAAGAACACCAAGCCTGATGCCTTATCCCGTCTGTTTAGTTCTTCTGTGGCTTCTACTGATCCCGAGGGGATTCTTCCTTATGGGCGTGTTGTCGGGTTAACAGTCTGGGGAATTGAAAGACAGGTTAAGCAAGCACTCACGCACACTGCGTCGCCGCGCGCTTGTCCTAGTAACCTCCTTTTCGTTCCTGTTTCCACTCGTCTGGCTGTTCTTCAGTGGGCTCACTCTGCCAAGTTAGCGGGTCATCCCGGTGTTCGAGGCACTCTTGCGTCTATTCGCCAGCGCTTTTGGTGGCCGACTCAGGAGCGTGACACGCGCCGTTTCGTGGCTGCCTGTTCGGACTGCGCGCAGACTAAGTCGGGTAACTCTCCTCCTGCCGGTCGTCTCAGACCGCTCCCCATTCCTTCTCGACCATGGTCTCACATTGCCTTAGACTTCATTACCGGTCTGCCTTTGTCTGCGGGGAAGACTGTGATTCTGACGGTTGTCGATAGGTTCTCTAAGGCGGCACATTTCATTCCCCTCGCTAAACTTCCTTCCGCTAAGGAGACGGCACAAATCATTATTGAGAATGTATTCAGAATTCATGGCCTTCCGTTAGACGCCGTTTCAGACAGAGGTCCGCAATTCACGTCACAGTTTTGGAGGGAGTTCTGTCGTTTGATTGGTGCGTCCGTCAGTCTCTCTTCCGGGTTTCATCCCCAGTCTAACGGTCAAGCAGAGAGGGCCAATCAGACGATTGGTCGCATACTACGCAGCCTTTCTTTCAGGAACCCTGCGTCTTGGGCAGAACAGCTCCCCTGGGCAGAATACGCTCACAATTCGCTTCCTTCGTCTGCTACCGGGTTATCTCCGTTTCAGAGTAGTCTGGGTTACCAGCCTCCTCTGTTCTCATCCCAGCTTGCCGAGTCCAGCGTTCCCTCCGCTCAAGCGTTTGTCCAACGTTGTGAGCGCACCTGGAGGAGGGTGAGGTCTGCACTTTGCCGTTACAGGGCACAGACGGTGAGAGCCGCCAATAAACGCAGGATTAAGAGTCCAAGGTATTGTTGCGGCCAGAGAGTGTGGCTTTCCACTCGCAACCTTCCTCTTACGACAGCTTCTCGTAAGTTGACTCGCGGTTCATTGGTCCGTTCCGTGTCTCCCAGGTCGTCAATCCTGTCGCTGTGCGACTGCTTCTTCCGCGACATCTTCGTCGCGTCCATCCTGTCTTCCATGTCTCCTGTGTTAAGCCCTTTCTTCGCACCCCCGTTCGTCTTCCCTCCCCCCTCCCGTCCTTGTCGAGAGCGCACCTATTTACAAGGTACATAAAATTATGGACATGCGTTCTCGGGGGACGGGGTCACCAATACCTAGTGGATTGGGAGGGTTACGGTCCTGAGGAGAGGAGTTGGGTTCCGTCTCGGGACGTGCTGGACCGTTCGCTCATCGATGATTTCCTCCGTTGCCGCCAGGATTCCTCCTCGAGTGCGCCAGGAGGCGCTCGGTGAGTGGGGGGGTACTGTCATGTTTGTCATTCATTGTCATGTCTTGTCCCTGTGCTCCCCATGCTATTCGTTTCCCTCTGCTGGTCTTGTTTGGTTCTATCCCTCTCTCTCCCCCTCCCTCTCTCACTCTCTCGCTCTCTCTTCTCTCTGTCGTTCCGTTCCTGCTCCCAGCTGTTCCTATTCCCCTAATCATCATTTTATTCCCACACCTGTTCCCGATCCTTTCCCCTGATTAGACTCCCTATTTATTCCTTTGTGTTCCGTCCCTGTTCCGTCGGTTCCTTGTTTGGTATTCCATGCTGTAATTGCGTTTCGCCCTGTCCTGTCGTGTTTTTTGCCGTGATTGTGTATCACCCTGTCCTGTCGTGTTTTGTGCCTTCTTCAGACGCTGCGTGTGAGCAGGTGTCTCAGTTGACTACGGCCTGCGCCTACCCGAAGCGACCTGCAGTCTGTGGCCGCTCTCCAGTTGTTTTCCCCTCAACTATCTAGAGGATTTCAGTTATTCGGATTTGAGCATTAATAAACTCTGTTTCTGTTAAGTCGCGTTTGGGTCCTCCTTCACCTGCATAACAGGAAAACTTGGTTCAGTCTGCTTTCCAACAGACACTTGGAGACAAATTCACCTTTTAGCTGGACAATTATCTAAAAACAAGACAATAGACAGGAGTTGCTTACCAAGACAGCATTGAATGTTCCTGAGTGGCCTAGTTACAGTTTAGACTTAAATCAACTTGAAAATCTATGGCAAGACTTGAAAATGGCATCTAGCAATGATCAACAACCAACTTGACAGAAGTTGAATCATTTTTTTAAGAGTAATGGGCAAATGTTGTACAATCCAGGTGTGGAAAGCTCTTCGAGATTTACCCAGAAAGACAGCTGCAATCGATGCCAAGCTTATTCTAACATGTATTGACTCATAGGGTTGAATACTTATCTCATCAAGATATATTAGTGTTTTATTTTCCATTAATTACTGCACACTAAAATAATAATAATAATCTTCCACTTTGACATTACAGAGTATGTTGTGCAGACCGTTGACAAAAGATGACAATTCAATCCAATGTGATGACAATTCAATCCAATGTGATGACAATTCAATCCAATGTGATGACAATTCAATCCAATGTGAGGACAATTCAATCCAATGTGGAAAAGCGTTGTGGATACTTTCTGAATGTACAGTATGTTGTTTATTTTCAATAGGAGACACCTGACTATGCACACTGCTATTGATTAAACATCATCTTCTCGAGATGTGTGACACGGTTAGCTTTCTGTCACACTTCACTATCTATGTCCTGTGTGCACTCGGGAACATACTATGTAGTCAGTACAAGGCTGGTGAACAATATGAATCGCGTTCACCTTGATCATCTGAATATGGTAGGACTGAGACGATGGATCTATCCTTACTCTGGTCTTACCATGATATTAAACTCCCTTGTTGTTTTTTGTCATTCAAACATTCATTTTTATTCTGTTTTGTTTTTGATTGGCCAAAGTAGACAATTTAACTAATTGTCCCAAGTTCCCATCGTAACCAGCATTTGTGTGTTTTCTCCTCAGTGAGTAATACTGTATCTTTGCGACTTCCTCTCAGTCTCCGATTCTGTCATCTGATTTGAGTTCCTCTAGTCGATTCTACTCACTTCCATAGTAACTAGTGCTGTTGCAGGTGGAGCAGTTGTGTCTTAGCATCTCAACTAACAGATCTACCCACAACATCTATCTCTCTCTGTTTCTTTCTATTTCTCCCACTCTCTCTCTCTCTCTCTCTCTCTCTCTCTCTCTCTCTCTCTCTCTCTCTCTCTCTCTCTCTCTCTCTCTCTCTCTCTCTCTCTCTCTCTCTCTCTCTCTCTTTATTGTCTTCTACATCTTGTTGTGTCTCACCTCTCACTGACTTGTTTATTCTTCAAGCCCATTTTTGAAAAAATGTAAAAGAGACTTCTTGTGGATTTTTTTCAAGACCATAAAACAGAAAATCCACAAGAGGTCTTTCTGCCCTCTTCCACTCTCTCTCCTCGTCCTCCCCCTGCTCCCCATGCATTGTGTGTGTGTGCTTGTGTGTAACAATCTTCCTGCATGCTACCCATACCCTGTTTGTATGAGTTATTGTATATCAAAGTACTTTTTACGATGCATCTCTGTCAAACAGAACATTCCTAACTGGCTGTGCTGGAACTATGTTGTGGATGTGAAAGTTGCAATGCTTCTTTACAACGACACATTGGTTCATTGGTCTTCAATTTTATGAAGCCACTAATATCAGTCTTATTTTGATTGGTCAATTTAATGTCTGCTCTAGTAAGTCACCTGGCCATAAGGTAGTAGTACAGATGTAGGATCTTCATTTGAGCCAAATAATCCTACAGCAACAGGAAATGTGAGTTTTATACTAAATTGACATTTTTTTAGGGGTTGATACATTTGTGGGAAAAATCAGCTCTGAATTTTTTAAACCTGAACTACAGTACAAGTTGAACATTACCTGCATTGCAAGAAAGTTCGACTGCAACAAGGTGATCAAATTAAGACCCTACATCTGTATTAGTAATAGCCCGACATGGCATTATAGCACAGTATGTGAAATAGCCCTGCAATGTGTCATCAAAGCCAAAGAACCAGTGTACTATAAGTCACCAGGACTTGTGTTTAGATGACAGTATAGAAGGAAGATCTAATACTGTTATATAATAGGCGTCAATGACATGGCTATCTGTCTACACATATGAATAAGCCTTAAAGAGCTCAATGTTGCCTACTGTGTATTTAGGCCCAGGCCAGGAAGTGATAAATCCAACGATAGAAGAGAAGGATCTCATTGATTCCAATGTGATCCTGTGACCTTGAACAGCCAACGCAAAGGATGCATTGTAACTTGCCAGACGTCAGCTTATTTTATTTCACTGTGATTTCAGTTGGCTTTCCTCCCTCCCACCAGACTCTGTGATTCAGTTGGCTTTCCTCCCTCCCACCAGACTCTGTGATTCAGTTGGCTTTCCTCCCTCCCACCAGACTCTGTGATTCAGTTGGCTTTCCTCCCTCCCACCAGACTCTGTGATTCAGTTGGCTTTCCTCCCTCCCACCAGACTCTGTGATTCAGTTGGCTTTCCTCCCTCCCACCAGACTCTGTGATTCAGTTGGCTTTCCTCCCTCCCACCAGACTCTGTGATTCAGTTGGCTTTCCTCCCTCCCACCAGACTCTGTGATTCAGTTGGCTTTCCTCCCTCCCACCAGACTCTGTGATTCAGTTGGCTTTCCTCCCTCCCACCAGACTCTGTGATTCAGTTGGCTTTCCTCCTAACAGACTCTGTGATTCAGTTGGCTTTCCTCCTAACAGACTCTGTGATTCAGTTGGCTTTCCTCCCACCAGACTATGTGATTCAGTTGGCTTTCCTCCCACCAGACTATGTGATTCAGTTGGCTTTCCTCCCACCAGACTATGTGATTCAGTTGGCTTTCCTCCTAACAGACTCTGTGATTCAGTTGGCTTTCCTCCTAACAGACTCTGTGATTCAGTTGGCTTTCCTCCCACCAGACTATGTGATTCAGTTGGCTTTCCTCCCACCAGACTATGTGATTCAGTTGGCTTTCCTCCCACCAGACTATGTGATTCAGTTGGCTTTCCTCCCACCAGACTCTGTGATTCAGTTGGCTTTCCTCCCTCCCACCAGACTCTGTGATTCAGTTGGCTTTCCTCCCTCCTAACAGACTCTGTGATTCAGTTGGCTTTCCTCCCTCCCACCAGACTCTGTGATTCAGTTGGCTTTCCTCCCTCCCACCAGACTCTGTGATTCAGTTGGCTTTCCTCCCTCCCACCAGACTCTGTGATTCAGTTGGCTTTCCTCCCTCCCACCAGACTCTGTGATTCAGTTGGCTTTCCTCCCTCCCACCAGACTCTGTGATTCAGTTGGCTTTCCTCCCTCCCACCAGACTCTATGATTCAGTTGGCTTTCCTCCTAACAGACTCTGTGATTCAATTGGCTTTCCTCCTAACAGACTCTGTGATTCAGTTGGCTTTCCTCCCACCAGACTATGTGATTCAGTTGGCTTTCCTCCCACCAGACTATGTGATTCAGTTGGCTTTCCTCCCACCAGACTCTATGATTCAGTTGGCTTTCCTCCTAACAGACTCTGTGATTCAGTTGGCTTTCCTCCTAACAGACTTTATGATTCAGTTGGCTTTCCTCCCACCAGACTCTGTGATTCAGTTGACTTTCCTCCTAACATACTCTGTGATTCAGTTGGCTTTCCTCCCACCAGACTATGTGATTCAGTTGATTTTCCTCCCACCAGACTCTGTGATTCAGTTGGCTTTCCTCCCACCAGACTCTGTGATTCAGTTGGCTTTCCTCCTAACAGACTCTGTGATTCAGTTGGCTTTCCTCCCACCAGACTCTGTGATTCAGTTGGCTTTCCTCCCACCAGACTCTGTGATTCAGTTGGCTTTCCTCCTGACAGACTCTGTGATTCAGTTGGCTTTCCTCCCACCAGACTCTGTGATTCAGTTGTCTTTCCTCCTAACAGACTCTGTGATTCTGTTGTGTGCCTGCTGTATTGGAAGCACACCAATGTCTGTATTGGTGTGTTTACAAAGAACACATGGAAAAAGGCTGTAGTGTGCCAGGAAAAGAATGTGTTATCGGGGAGAAGACTATTTGTTCTTCGGGAGGCGACTGTTTGTTGGGCAGAAGACTGTTTGTTGGGCAGAAGACTGTTTGTTGGGGAGAAGACTTTTGTTGGGCAGAAGACTGTTTGTTGGGCAGAAGACTGTTTGTTGGGGAGAAGACTGTTTGTTGGGCAGAAGACTGTTTGTTGGGCAGAAGACTGTTTGTTGGGCAGAAGACTGTTTGTTGGGGAGAAGACTGTTTGTTGGGGAGAAGACTGTTTTTGAGGAGAAGACTATTTGTTGAGCAGAAGACTATTTGTTGAGCAGAAGACTATTTGTTGAGCAGAAGACTGTTTGTTGGGCAGAATACTATTTGTTGAGCAGAAGACTGTTTGTTGGGCAGAAGACTGTTTGTTGGGCAGAAGACTGTTTGTTGAGCAGAAGACTGTTTGTTGGGCAGAAGACTATTTGTTGGGCAAAAGACGATTTGTTGGGGAGAAGACTGTTTAGTGTTTTATGGCAGTAATACAGACTCTGCACTATTCATTGACTTGTAATTTGATTAACCCCGTGTGGAAAGATAGACACACTAAGAAAAGCCAATATTAACACTGATGAACTTATATTGTTGTGACTAGGGCAGAGTCTGTGCTGTGCTCTTGTTGTGCGTGCACTGTATGTTTTTGTGCTGTTAGTGCTTGAGTGTGTGTGTTTCGCTGTATTGGCTGTGTTGGCTGTGCTTTGTGTCTGGTCCGTGTCTGAACTGTGCCTCCCTACCCACACGGTGTGCCCTGTGCTGTCCTGTACCCACAGCTGGCTCAGTACCCCATGCTGAGGGAGGAGATGGACAAGATTGTCACCCAGCATATCCGAGACCGTGAGAGTCGCACCAAGGACCAGGTGACACTCACACGCACGCACGCACGCACGCTCACACACACACACACACACACACACACACACACACACACACACACACACACACACACACACACACACACACACACACACACACACACACACACACACACACACACACACACACACACACACACACACACACACACACACACACACACACACTATTTACACTGGCGTAGCGCAGTTTCTCTGGACCACTGCAAAGTTTGGAGTTTGGGCCCCGCCCTAAGAAAGCGACTACTACCAGGTAGAATGGACAACACAAACACTTCACTTACAACACGTGGAGATTAAAAAGGAGGGTTGCTGTCAAAATGATTTGTTTAAAAAAGTAATCCAATTTAGAGATGGGTGTGAGATGACGGGCGGGTGGGGCCCCAGGAGCCTGCGGGGGGTTTCCACTACACCAGTGACTATCTTCCCAATTCAAACTGTTATGTCTAATCCTAACTCTAATAACTCCTGATGTGTGTCCCTCCATCTAGGTGATGCTGCTGATTGACATTGAGCTGGCCTACATGAACACCAACCACGAGGACTTCATTGGCTTTGCCAAGTGAGTGTCGCCCTCTAGACCGCTTTCCTGATACAGTCGATTAGAACAGATAACCCAGTAGAGACACAGTACAGTCTGTGACCTCTGACCTACCCTGACGTACTAATGATTCCTGTGTTTAGGTGTGTGTACCAATCTAACCTATGATTATGTTTACCCCTGTAGTGCTCAGCAGAGGAGCAGCCAGGTGGCCCAGAAGAAGCAACCTGGCAACAAGGTACTATAGGCACCGGACAGCACCTGCAGATAGTCCTACAGTACATTCACTATGATGTTTGTCCTGATGGGCTTTTCAGAAAGCATTGTAATGGCCCAAGATGCAAGGTTCTAGGTGGAGTTGCAACATTCTGGATAACTTTCAATAACGTTTAAACTTCCAAAAATCCTGGTTGAAGAATCATGAAGAAATAAAATCCTGGAATCATGAAGAAATAAGCAGGAAATCAGGGATTCTCCAACTTGGATTTTGGGAAAACCAGAGACTCTATTGAAAGTTCCAAGAATTTTACAACCCTAGTCCTAAAGTCTATGTCGAGCTATTCCCAAACCAGATTATGGCTCCAAGTGAGTAGAGTTTTGAGTGAGTTTGTATTACTTCTCCATTTGTTCTCGAATAAATTCTATTGTTCCTTTGTTATTCTTTAGTAGTGCAGTGTGTTAGTTGTGTTCCTACTCTATCTCTGTTTCTTCTGAGGGACTTCTCTTTCTGTTGTCTTTTTCTCTTCACCTCTATCACTACAACTGTTCTGCTTTAGCAGGATGAAATCATGGTGAGTAGAGAGTGTGTGTGTTAGTG
>NC_060192.1:16437484-16439984 GCF_021184085.1 Oncorhynchus gorbuscha
ATTGGTTCGTCCTGACCGCTGAGTCCCTGTCCTGGTACAAGGATGATGAGGTGAGGCTTTGGTTATGCAAACACTTGTGCGCACAAAGACACAAGGGCTTACACACACACTGGCCTCTGCTGGTTCGTGATATTTTTATGTGTCACCTTTCAGTTTAGATTTTATAGCAAAGATTTCATACCAGAGTGATTTAATGAAGGTACCTCATTTGCTTATGTCCCGGATCTGTCACAGTTTTTGGGGGAAGGAGCTCACATACGGAGGTTTCTCATAGAATGTCTTATTCAATTCATTTTCATTGGCTGTATTGTGTTGGATGGAATGACAATAGAAGAGCACTGAAATGCTGCTCCTGTCTTTACTGCCAGCACATGTCACCCCACAGTGAGGCGTCTCCATTTATCCACAACTCACGTGTGATTATCGGTAGCTTTTTACAAAACCACTAATATAATTATTTCAGTGAGATACTTTAAGTTTTACTTTACATTTTATTTTTTTTTATTTTTTTATTTTTACAATCGCTAGGACTAATTTCTCATAACTTAGGTCACTTTTTCAAAACTCTTCACACAGTGAGCACAACAGCAGTGAGGGCCAAACCGTGGATCATTTTTCATTGCTTTGGCACAAAATGCGTTCAATGACTACATCTTTCAAATTTCATGAATTATTTTCTAACTCAGACACAACCACCAGCAAAAACTCTATGTACCTACAGGCCAATTTGCACATGTTAACATACTCTTTTCAAAACTGTTAAACTTAAGTTCAAAACCTAACATAACACAACATTGAATAAGACAGCAATTTGCTACATTTCTACAGTAATACCATACTGAAATATAATCCAAATCTAAAGAATGAAATACTATCAAAACAATGAGACCAACCACAGCTGATTCCCATTGTAGCTGAACACCTGCCCAGGTGTTAGTCTTTCAATATCATTACCATCTATACAAAAGGGGACATCTTAGGAATAATGCTGTACTGTCATGTAAACATGGACCCAGCCAGAGATAGAGAAGTGGCTGACAGAGGAAGAAGAGAGGGAGAGGGAGAGGGAGAGGGAGAGGGGGAGAGGGAGAGGGGGAGAGGGAGAGGGAGAGGAGAGAGGAGAGAGGGAGAGGGAGAGAGGGAGAGAGGGAGAGGGAGAGAGGGAGAGGGAGAGGGAGAGGGAGAGGGAGAGGGAGAGGAGTACATATGCGAAGAAGACTGAGAGGAAGATCAAAAGCTGTAGTCCCAGATGAGATTAGGGCTACTATAATTGATCATGTAATAAATCATGGTCTATCAATGAGAGAGGCTGGTCTGAGAGTGCAGCCAAATCCGCAACGCTCAACAGTGGCATCTATTGTAAGAAATTTCCGGCAAAACAACAGGTAAGATGTGCATTCTGCAAGGGCATCTGACTGAACTGCACATTACAGAAGTAAATTGAGCAAAGCCTCCAAACCCACTTGTGTGTAGTTGTTTTTGTATTTCTGCGTAGGACCTGACGGTTACCTCCCACAGGCGGGAGAAGTGAGGTAGGATTTTCACTGCTGTGCAGGAAACGGCAATCGCTTCTATGGTCATCAGAAACAACGGCATGAAACATATTGAAGCATATTGCATCTTGTCTGATTCATTCCTGTAACGTAAACTGCAGCGTATTCTAAACAGTAGAGGTGTCATTCTTGTTTTGTGAAGACATTTTACAAAAGAAAACATTGTGCAATGCTACCTGTTGTTATTAATGTTTTTTAGGTCATTCTTTTATGAGTGACAAAGTGTGCTTGTTGGGTGACAACCTTTGCTAGTGTTCTAGAAGAATGAGTTGATTTGAGACATGTATGTGTTTTGGTAGTTTTAGTGCATTTTGGATGTGATATTAACTGCTGTGGCAAGCTGAAAGTTGGTTAGGAGAACTGTGTGAAGAGTTTTGAAAAAGTGACCTTATTAATTGAGAAATGGGTATTCGCAATTGCAAAAAAAACCTGTAAGACGTTTTACTTTAAGATTCAATGTTTCTTTTCCATAGTTTATTCCAAGTCAGATACTGAGTTTTCCCAGTAAAATGTGCTGGTGTAGTTTGGTGGTTGTGTTTCAAATAATAGATAATAGATAATAGAACCTGACACGATTTGAACCAGATCAGATTGGTCAAAGACAATCCCAGAACCCTTTGCAAATCTATTAGAAGTTAGAGACAGCCACAGTCTGGCTGTCTCCATGCCCTGGCCACAGCCGCCCCACTGACTGACTCACATCACTGGGCTGAGCTGGGAGATTTTTTTGTCTTAAAGCAGATTTTAACAGGATTCTTAAGACCTTTTCTGAGATGCTTTGTGGATACGGGCCCTAGTCTTGAAGGGGAACATGCAGGCCGGCCCTGAAAGTGTGTGTGTGTGTGTGTGTGTGTGTGTGTGTGTGTGTGTGTGTGTGTGTGTGTGTGTGTGTGTGTGTGTGTGTGTGTGTGTGTGTGTGTGTGTGTGTGTGTGTGTGTGTGTGTGTG
>NC_060192.1:16449984-16452484 GCF_021184085.1 Oncorhynchus gorbuscha
ACTACTGAGAGAGAGGAAGAGCTAGGGCAGCACTACTGAGAGAGAGGAAGAGCTAGGGCAGCACACTAGCTAGGGCAGAGAGAGAGGAAGAGCTAGGGCAGCACTACTGAGAGAGAGGAGAGCTAGGGCAGCACTACTGAGAGAGAGGGAGAGCTAGGGCAGCACTACTGAGAGAGAGGAAGAGCTAGGGCAGCACTACTGAGAGAGAGGAAGAGCTAGGGCAGCACTACTGAGAGAGAGGAAGAGCTAGGGCAGCACTACTGAGAGAGAGGAAGAGCTAGGGCAGCACTACTGAGAGAGAGGGAGAGCTAGGGCAGCACTACTGAGAGAGAGAGGGAGAGCTAGGGCAGCACTACTGAGAGAGAGGAAGAGCTAGGGCAGCACTACTGAGAGAGAGGAAGAGCTAGGGCAGCACTACTGAGAGAGAGGAAGAGCTAGGGCAGCACTACTGAGAGAGAGGAAGAGCTAGGGCAGCACTACTGAGAGAGAGGAAGAGCTAGGGCAGCACTACTGAGAGAGAGGGAGAGCTAGGGCAGCACTACTGAGAGAGAGGAAGAGCTAGGGCAGCACTACTGAGAGAGAGGGAGAGCTAGGGCAGCACTACTGAGAGAGAGGAAGAGCTAGGGCAGCACTACTGAGAGAGGGAGAGCTAGGGCAGCACTACTGAGAGAGAGGGAGAGCTAGGGCAGCACTACTGAGAGAGAGGAAGAGCTAGGGCAGCACTACTGAGAGAGAGGAAGAGCTAGGGCAGCACTACTGAGAGAGGGAGAGCTAGGGCAGCACTACTGAGAGAGAGGAAGAGCTAGGGCAGCACTACTGAGAGAGAGGGAGAGCTAGGGCAGCACTACTGAGAGAGAGGAAGAGCTAGGGCAGCACTACTGAGAGAGAGGGAGAGCTAGGGCAGCACTACTAAGAGAGAGGAAGAGCTAGGGCAGCACTACTGAGAGAGAGGAAGAGCTAGGGCAGCACTACTGAGAGAGAGGAAGAGCTAGGGCAGCTCTACTGAGAGAGAGGAAGAGCTAGGGCAGCACTACTGAGAGAGAGGAAGAGCTAGGGCAGCACTATTGAGAGAGAGGGAGAGCTAGGGCAGCACTACTGAGAGAGGAAGAGCTAGGGCAGCACTACTGAGAGAGAGGAAGAGCTAGGGCAGCACTACTGAGAGAGGAAGCACTAGGGCAGCACTACTAAGAGAGAGGAAGAGCTAGGGCAGCACTACTGAGAGAGGAAGCGCTAGGGCAGCACTATAGAGAGAGAGGCAGAGAGCTAGGGCAGCACTATAGAGAGACGGGCAGAGAGCTAGAGCAGCACTATAGAGAGACAGGCAGAGAGCTAGGGCAGCACTATAAAGAGAGGGGCAGAGAGCTAGGGCAGCACTATAGAGAGAGAGGCAGAGAGCTAGGGCAGCACTATAGAGAGGGAGGCAGAGAGCTAGGACAGCACTATAGAGAGAGAGGCAGAGAGCTAGGGCAGCACTATAGAGAGAGAGGCAGAAAGCTAGAGCAGCACTACTGGGCGAGAGGGAGCTAGGGCAGCACTATAGAGAGAGAGGCAGAGAGCTAGGGCAGCACTATAGAGAGGGAGGCAGAGAGCTAGGGCAGCACTATAGAGAGAGAGGCAGAGAGCTAGGACAGCACTATAGAGAGAGAGGCAGAGACCTAGGGCAGCACTATAGAGAGGGAGGCAGAGAGCTAGGGCAGTACTATAGAGAGGGAGCCAGAGAGCTAGGGCAGCACTATAGAGAGAGAGGCAGAGAGCTAGGGCAGCACTATAGAGAGAGAGGCAGAGAGCTAGTGCAGCACTACTGGGCGAGAGGGAGCTAGGGCAGCACTATAGAGAGAGAGGCAGAGAGCTAGGGCAGCACTATAGAGAGAGAGGCAGAGAGCTAGGGCAGCACTATAGAGAGAGAGGCAGAGAGCTAGGGCAGCACTATAGAGAGAGAGGCAGAGAGCTAGGGCAGCACTATAGAGAGAGAGGCAGAGAGCTAGAGCAGCACTACTGGGCGAGAGGGAGCTAGGGCAGCACTATAGAGAGAGAGGCAGAGAGCTAGGGCAGCACTATAGAGAGGGAGGCAGAGAGCTAGGGCAGCACTATAGAGAGAGAGGCAGAGAGCTAGGGCAGCCCTACTGAGAGAGACACAGATAGCTAGGGCAGCACTACTGAGAGAGAGTTGGAGCTAGGGCAGCACTATAGAGAGAGAGCCAGAGCGCTAGGGCAGCACTATAGAGAGAGAGAGAGGCAGAGAGCTAGGGCAGCACTATAGAGAGAGAGAGGCAGAGAGCTAGAGCAGCACTACTGGGCGAGAGGGAGCTAGGGCAGCACTATAGAGAGAGAGGCAGAGAGCTAGGGCAGCACTATAGAGAGAGAGGCAGAGAGCTAGGGCAGCACTATAGAGAGAGAGGCAGAGAGCTAGGGCAGCACTATAGAGAGAGAGGCAGAGAGCTAGGGCAGCACTATAGAGAGAGAGGCAGAGAGCTAGAGCAGCACTACTGGGCGAGAGGGA
>NC_060192.1:16457484-16467484 GCF_021184085.1 Oncorhynchus gorbuscha
GAGGGGATTGAGGTAGAGAGAGGGAGGGATAGAGGTAGAGAGAAGGAAGGAGGGATAGAGGTAGAGAGAGGGAGGGATAGCGGTAGAGAGAGGGAGAGATACAGGTAGAGAGAGGGAGGGATACACGTAGAGAGGAGGGATTGAGGTAGAGAGAGGGAGGGATAGAGGTAGAGAGAGGGAAGGAGGGATAGAGGTAGAGAGAAGGAGGGATAGCGGTAGAGAGAGGGAGAGATACTGGTAGAGAGAGGAGGGATACAGGTAGAGAGAGGGAGGGATAGAGGTATAGAGAGGGGATTGAGGTAGAGAGAGGGAGGGATAGAGGTAGAGAGAAGGAAGGAGGGATAGAGGTAGAGAGAGGGAGGGATAGCGGTAGAGAGAGGGAGAGATACAGGTAGAGAGAGGGAGGGATACACGTAGAGAGGAGGGATTGAGGTAGAGAGAGGGAGGGATAGAGGTAGAGAGAGGGAAGGAGGGATAGAGGTAGAGAGAAGGAGGGATAGCGGTAGAGAGAGGGAGGGATACAGGTAGAGAGAGGGAGGGATACAGATAGAGAGAGGGAGGGATACAGGTAGAGAGAGGGAGGGATACAGGTAGAGAGAGGAGGGATACAGGTAGAGAGAGGGAGGGATACAGGTAGAGAGAGGAGGGATACAGGTAGAGAGAGGAAGATATACAGGTAGAGAGAGGGAGGGATACAGGTAGAGAGAGGAGGGATACAGGTAGATAGAGGAAGATATACAGGTAGAGAGAGGAAGATATACAGGTAGAGAGAGGGAGGGATACAGGTAGAGAGAGGGAGGGATACAGGTAGAGAGAGGAGGGATAGCGGTAGAGAGAGGGAGGGATACAGGTAGAGAGAGGGAGGGATACAGATGGAGAGAGAGGGAGGGATACAGGTAGAGAGAGGGAGGGATACAGGTAGAGAGAGGAGGGATACAGGTAGATAGAGGAAGATATACAGGTAGAGAGAGGGAGGGATACAGGTAGAGAGAGGGAGGGATAGAGGTAGAGAGAGGGAAGGAGGGATAGAGGTAGAGAGAAGGAGGGATAGTGGTAGAGAGAGGGAGGGATACAGGTAGAGAGAGGGAGGGATACAGATAGAGAGAGGGAGGGATACAGGTAGAGAGAGGGAGGGATACAGATAGAGAGAGGGAGGGATACAGGTAGAGAGAGGGAGGGATACAGGTAGAGACAGGGAGGGATACAGGTAGAGAGAGGAGGGATACAGGTAGAGAGAGGGAGGGATACAGGTAGAGAGAGGAGGGATACAGGTAGAGAGAGGAAGATATACAGGTAGAGAGAGGGATACAGGTAGAGAGAGGAGGGATACAGGTAGATAGAGGAAGATATACAGGTAGAGAGAGGAAGATATACAGGTAGAGAGAGGGAGGGATACAGGTAGAGAGAGGGAGGGATACAGGTAGAGAGAGGAGGGATAGCGGTAGAGAGAGGGAGGGATACAGGTAGAGAGAGGGAGGGATACAGATAGAGAGAGGGAGGGATACAGGTAGAGAGAGGGAGGGATACAGGTAGAGAGAGGAGGGATACAGGTAGATAGAGGAAGATATACAGGTAGAGAGAGGGAGGGATACAGGTAGAGAGAGGGAGGGATACAGATAGAGAGAGGGAGGGATACAGGTAGAGAGAGGAAGATATACAGGTAGAGAGAGGGAGGGATACAGGTAGAGAGAGGAGGGATACAGGTAGATAGAGGAAGATATACAGGTAGAGAGAGGGAGGGATACAGGTAGAGAGAGGGAGGGATACAGGTAGAGAGAGGGAGGGATACAGGTAGATAGAGGGAGGGATACAGGTAGAGAGAGAGTAGAGAGAGGGAGTGGGGGGAACAGTAGAAAGAGAGGGAAAGAGAGAAAGTAATTGAGATGAGCGGAATGAGAGGCGACCCCTGCCTGGTAGAGGAGACAGCAGGAGAAGGAACAAGTCAAGCAGGCAGGCTGAATAATTCTCTTTCCAGACCCTGGCTGATGAGATAAACATCTGTGGCGTCTTTTTTTCTTTCAATACGTTTTCTTCTTTCGTGTTCCCTACATACTCCCCAACTCACGTCGACAGAGTTTCATATCCCTCAAAAGTTCATAGAAGTATATATATATATATGCCTTCCTCCTCCCATTCCAACTGTACTTCACAGGAGCTACAGTAAGGGAAGCAATGCAGAGCTCAGCACAATAGGCAACATTGTGATAGAGGAAAACCACATTGGTTTTGTGTGTGTATGAATTTGTGTGTGTGTTTGCTTGTGTAAAACCACTCAAATATATGGGTCCCTCGTGATTTCTCTGTGTGTGTGTGTGTGTGTGTGTGTGTGTGTGTGTGTGTGTGTGTGTGTGTGTGTGTGTGTGTGTGTGTGTGTGTGTGTGTGTGTGTGTGTGTGTGTGTGTGTGTGTGTGTGTGTGTGTGTGTGTGTGTGTGTGTGTGTGTGTGTGTGTGTGTGTGTGTGTGTGTGTGTGTGTTATGCAGGTGAATGAGGACCCAAAAGCGACTTGGCGAAAACAGAGTCTTTAATCCAGTGAAGTAAATCTACAATCATAAAGCATAATTCCACTCGTAATGACGAGAACAGACTGGAGACTCGATCATAACTGCAGGTTGCCTCGGGAAGGCACGTGAACGTAGCAATCTCAGACACCTGCTCACCACGCAGCATCTGAGGGAAACACGACACGACAGGGCGATACACAGACACAGCACGGTGAACAATAGACAAGGATCCGACAGGACAGGAACGGAAAACAAGGGAAGAAATAGGGACTCTAATCAGGGGAAAAGATAGGGAACAGGTGTGGGAAGACTAAATGATTGATTAGGGGAATAGGAACAGCTGGGAGCAGGAACGGAACGATAGAGAGAAGAGAGAGAGGAAGGGAGAGAGAAAAAGGGGAACGAACCTAAAAAGACCAGCAGGGGGAAAACGAACAGAAGGAAAAGCAAAATGACAAGACAATATAAGACAAAACATGACAGTACCCCCACTCACCGAGCGCCTCCTGGCGCACTCGAGGAGGAATCCTGGCGGCAACGGAGGAAATCATCAATAAGTGAACGGTCCAGCACGTCCCGAGACGGAACCCAACTCCTCTCCTCAGGACCGTAACCCTCCCAATCCACTAAGTATTGGTGACCCCGTCCCCGAGAACGCATGTCCATGATCCTACGTACCTTGTAAATAGGTGCGCTCTCGACAAGGACGGGAGGGGGAGGGAAGACGAACGGGGGTGCGAAGAAAGGGCTTGACACAGGAGACATGGAAGACAGGATGGACGCGACGAAGATGTCGCGGAAGAAGCAGTCGCACAGCGACAGGATTGACGACCTGGGAGACACGGAACGGACCAATGAACCGCGGAGTCAACTTACGAGAAGCTGTCGTAAGAGGAAGGTTGCGAGTGGAAAGCCACACTCTCTGGCCGCAACAATACCTTGGACTCTTAATCCTACGTTTATTGGCGGCTCTCACAGTCTGTGCCCTGTAACGGCAAAGTGCAGACCTCACCCTCCTCCAGGTGCGCTCACAACGTTGGACAAACGCTTGAGCGGAGGGAACGCTGGACTCGGCAAGCTGGGATGAGAACAGAGGAGGCTGGTAACCCAGACTACTCTGAAACGGAGATAACCCGGTAGCAGACGAAGGAAGCGAGTTGTGAGCGTATTCTGCCCAGGGGAGCTGTTCTGCCCAAGACGCAGGGTTTCTGAAAGAAAGGCTGCGTAGTATGCGACCAATCGTCTGATTGGCCCTCTCTGCTTGACCGTTAGACTGGGGATGAAACCCGGAAGAGAGACTGACGGACGCACCAATCAAACGACAGAACTCCCTCCAAAACTGTGACGTGAATTGCGGGCCTCTGTCTGAAACGGCGTCTAACGGGAGGCCATGAATTCTGAACACATTCTCGATGATGATTTGTGCCGTCTCCTTAGCGGAAGGAAGTTTAGCGAGGGGAATGAAATGTGCCGCCTTAGAGAACCTATCGACAACCGTAAGAATCACAGTCTTCCCCGCAGACAAAGGCAGACCGGTAATGAAGTCTAGGGCGATGTGAGACCATGGTCGAGAAGGAATGGGGAGCGGTCTGAGACGACCGGCAGGAGGAGAGTTACCTGACTTAGTCTGCGCGCAGTCCGAACAAGCAGCCACGAAATGGCGCGTGTCACGCTCCTGAGTCGGCCACCAAAAGCGCTGGCGAATAGACGCAAGAGTGCCTCGAACACCGGGATGACCAGCTAACTTGGCAGAGTGAGCCCACTGAAGAACAGCCAGACGAGTGGAAACAGGAACGAAAAGGAGGTTACTAGGACAAGCGCGCGGCGACGCAGTGTGCGTGAGTGCTTGCTTAACCTGTCTTTCAATTCCCCAGACTGTCAACCCGACAACACGCCCATAAGGAAGAATCCCCTCAGGATCAGTAGAAGCCACAGAAGAACTAAACAGACGGGATAAGGCATCAGGCTTGGTGTTCTTGCTACCCGGACGGTAAGAAATCACAAACTCGAAACGAGCGAAAAACAACGCCCAACGAGCTTGACGGGCATTAAGTCGTTTGGCAGAACGGATGTACTCAAGGTTCTTATGGTCTGTCCAAACGACAAAAGGAACGGTCGCCCCCTCCAACCACTGTCGCCATTCGCCTAGGGCTAAGCGGATGGCGAGCAGTTCGCGGTTACCCACATCATAGTTGCGTTCAGATGGCGACAGGCGATGAGAAAAATAAGCGCAAGGATGAACCTTATCGTCAGACTGGAAGCGCTGGGATAGAATGGCTCCCACGCCTACCTCTGAAGCGTCAACCTCGACAATGAATTGTCTAGTGACGTCAGGAGTAACGAGGATAGGAGCGGACGTAAAACGTTCTTTTAGAAGATCAAAAGCTCCCTGGGCGGAACCGGACCACTTAAAACACGTCTTGACAGAAGTAAGAGCTGTGAGAGGGGCAGCAACTTGACCGAAATTACGAATGAAACGCCGATAGAAATTAGCGAAACCTAGAAAGCGCTGCAACTCGACACGTGACCTTGGAACGGGCCAATCACTGACAGCTTGGACCTTAGCGGAATCCATCTGAATGCCTTCAGCGGAAATAACGGAACCGAGAAAAGTAACAGAGGAGACATGAAAAGAGCACTTCTCAGCCTTCACGTAGAGACAATTCTCTAAAAGGCGCTGTAGAACACGTCGAACGTGCTGAACATGAATCTCGAGTGACGGTGAAAAAATCAGGATATCGTCAAGATAGACAAAAACAAAGATGTTCAGCATGTCTCTCAGAACATCATTAACTAATGCCTGAAAAACAGCTGGCGCATTGGCGAGACCAAACGGCAGAACCCGGTACTCAAAATGCCCTAACGGAGTGTTAAACGCCGTTTTCCACTCGTCCCCCTCTCTGATGCGCACGAGATGGTAAGCGTTACGAAGGTCCAACTTAGTAAAGCACCTGGCTCCCTGCAGAATCTCGAAGGCTGATGACATAAGGGGAAGCGGATAACGATTCTTAACCGTTATGTCATTCAGCCCTCGATAATCCACGCAGGGGCGCAGAGTACCGTCCTTTTCTTAACAAAAGAACCCCGCCCCGGCCGGAGAGGAAGAAGGCACTATGGTGCCGGCGTCAAGAGACACAGATAAATAATCCTCGAGAGCCTTACGTTCGGGAGCCGACAGAGAGTATAGTCTACCCCGAGGAGGAGTGGTCCCCGGAAGGAGATCAATACTACAATCATACGACCGGTGAGGAGGAAGGGAGTTGGCTCGGGACCGACTGAAGACCGTGCGCAGATCATGATATTCCTCCGGCACTCCTGTCAAATCGCCAGGTTCCTCCTGAGAAGTGGGGACAGAAGAAATGGGAGGGATGGCAGACATTAAACACTTCACATGACAAGAAACGTTCCAGGATAGGATAGAATTACTAGACCAATTAATAGAAGGATTATGACATACTAGCCAGGGATGACCCAAAACAACAGGTGTAAAAGGTGAACGAAAAATCAAAAAAGAAATAGTCTCACTGTGGTTACCAGATACTGTGAGGGTTAAAGGTAGTGTCTCAAATCTGATACTGGGGAAGATGACTACCATCTAAGGCGAACATGGGCGTAGGCTTGTCTGAAAGGAATGTCATGTTTCTGAGCCCATGCTTCGTCCATGAAACAACCCTCAGCCCCAGAGTCTATCAAGGCACTGCATGTAGCACCCGAACCGGTCCAGCGTAGATGGACCGACATAGTAGTACAGGATCTAGATGGAGAGACCTGAGTAGTAGCGCTCACCAGTAGCCCTCCGCTTACTGATGAGCTCTGGCCTTTTACTGGACATGAATTGACAAAATGTCCATCAAATCCGCAATAGAGGCACAGGCGGTTGGTGATCCTCCGTTCCCTCTCCTTAGTCGAGATGCGAATACCTCCCAGCTGCATGGGCTCAGTCTCTGAGCCAGAGGAGGGAGATGGTTGCGATGCGGAGCAGGGAAACACCGTTGACGCGAGCTCTCTTCCACGAGCTTGGTGACGAAGATCTACCCGTCGTTCTATGCGGATGGCGAGAGCAATCAAAGAGTCCACACTGGAAGGAACCTCCCGAGAGAGAATCTCGTCTTTGACCACTGCGTGGAGTCCCTCCAGAAAACGAGCGAGCAGCGCCGGCTCGTTCCAGTCACTAGAGGCAGCAAGAGTGCGAAACTCTATAGAGTAATCCGTTATGGATCGATCACCTTGGCATAGGGAAGCCAGGGCCCTAGAAGCCTCCCTACTAAAAACTGAACGGTCAAAAACCCGAATCATCTCCTCTTTAAAGTTCTGGTAATTGTTTGAACAATCAGCCCTTGCCTCCCAGATAGCTGTGCCCCACTCTCGAGCCCGGCCAGTAAGGAGTGAAATGACGTAAGCAACCCGAGCTCTCTCTCTAGAGTATGTGTTGGGTTGGAGAGAGAACACAATATCACACTGGGTGAGAAAGGAGCGGCACTCCGTGGGCTGCCCGGAGTAGCAAGGTGGGTTATTAACCCTAGGTTCCGGAGGCTCGGCAGGCCAGGAAGTAACAGGTGGCACGAGACGAAGACTCTGGAACTGTCCAGAGAGGTCGGAAACCTGAGCGGCCAGGTTCTCCACGGCATGGCAAGCAGCAGACAATTCCTGCTCGTGTCTGCCGAGCATGGCTCCTTGGATCTCGACGGCAGTGTTACGAGCGTCTGTAGTCGCTGGGTCCATTCCTTGGTCGGATCCTT
Source organism: Oncorhynchus gorbuscha (assembly GCF_021184085.1). NCBI lineage: Eukaryota > Metazoa > Chordata > Actinopteri > Salmoniformes > Salmonidae > Oncorhynchus > Oncorhynchus gorbuscha. Next base: position 16,464,726 of record NC_060192.1, read on the forward strand.
CTGTTATGCTGGTGAATGAGGACCCAAAAGCGACTTGGCGAAAACAGAGTCTTTAATCCAGTGAAGTAAATCTACAATCATAAAGCATAATTCCACTCGTAATGACGAGAACAGACTGGAGACTCGATCATAACTGCAGGTTGCCTCGGGAAGGCACGTGAACGTAGCAGACTCAGACACCTGCTCACCACGCAGCATCTGAGGGAAACACGACACGACAGGGCGATACACAGACACAGCACGGTGAACAATAGACAAGGATCCGACAGGACAGGAACGGAAAACAAGGGAAGAAATAGGGACTCTAATCAGGGGAAAAGATAGGGAACAGGTGTGGGAAGACTAAATGATTGATTAGGGGAATAGGAACAGCTGGGAGCAGGAACGGAACGATAGAGAGAGAGAGAGAGGAAGGGAGAGAAAAAGGGGAACGAACCTAAAAAGACCAGCAGGGGGAAAACGAACAGAAGGAAAAGCAAAATGACAAGACAATATAAGACAAAACATGACAGTGTGTGTGTGTGTGTGTGTGTGTGTGTGTGTGTGTGTGTGTGTGTGTGTGTGTGTGTGTGTGTGTGTGTGTGTGTGTGTGTGTGTGTGTGTGTGTGTGTGTGTGTGTGTGTGTGTGTGTGTGTGTAACGTTGACGTTTTTGTCCGTGGACTTGTGTGCGTGTGTGTGACTGCAGACTGGTCTCTTTGAAAGTACCGAACGTGTTGGAGATTTATAGGCGACACACACACACACACACACACACACACACTCGTTAACTCAACATTGCCCTCTCATTGATGACCCTGCTCAGCGGTGTGGGAACGTTCACACGTGTTTATGTGGTCAGCAGGGATCGTGTGTGTGAGAGAGAGTCAGATCCTCCCAACCCCCTTTGACTGTTGGTGGTCAACGTCGATTGTAAAAAGGTCCCCGTTTGCTCCAGGGGTGTTGGAATGACCTTTGACTGAGTTAAATATAAGAAATAATTAGACATTTAGAAATGACCCGCTAAAGAGGGAAATATCATTGACTTGTATAAACCTGTTTCGGCTGCTGCTGTTGTTCGTCTGTCGTAGAGAACCTTGCTTCCTTCTCTTCGAGATGAGTTTTTACATTTAACATTTACATTTAAGTCATTTAGCAGACGCTCTTATCCAGAGCGACTTACAAATTGGTGCATTCACCTTATGACATCCAGTGGAACAGCCACTTTACAATAGTGCATCTAAATCTTTTAAGGGGGGAGGGGGTGAGAAGGATTACTTTATCCTATCCTAGGTATTCCTTAAAGAGGTGGGGTTTCAGGTGTCTCCGGAAGGTGGTGATTGACTCCGCTGTCCTGGCGTCGTGAGGGAGTTTGTTCCACCATTGGGGAGCCAGAGCAGCGAACAGTTTTGACTGGGCTGAGCGGGAACTGTACTTCCTCAGTGGTAGGGAGGCGAGCAGGCCAGAGGTGGATGAACGCAGTGCCCTTATTTGGGTGTAGGGCCTGATCAGAGCCTGGAGGTACTGAGGTGCCGTTCCCCTCACAGCTCCGTAGGCAAGCACCATGGTCTTGTAGCGGATGCGAGCTTCAACTGGAAGCCAGTGGAGAGAGCGGAGGAGCGGGGTGACGTGAGAGAACTTGGGAAGGTTGAACACTAGACGGGCTGCGGCGTTCTGGATGAGTTGTAGGGGTTTAATGGCACAGGCAGGGAGCCCAGCCAACAGCGAGTTGCAGTAATCCAGACGGGAGATGACAAGTGCCTGGATTAGGACCTGCGCCACTTCCTGTGTGAGGCAGGGTCGTACTCTGCGGATGTTGTAGAGCATGAACCTACAGGAACGGGCCACCGCCTTGATGTTAGTTGAGAACGACAGGGTGTTGTCCAGGATCACGCCAAGGTTCTTAGCGCTCTGGGAGGAGGACACAATGGATCAGGGATAAGTTGATGAGCGAGGTGAGGTAAGGGAGAAGGTCTCCGGAAATGGTCTGGAGAAGAGAGGAGGGGATAGGGTCGAGCGGGCAGGTTGTTGGGCGGCCGGCCGTCACAAGACGCGAGATTTCATCTGAAGAGAGAGGGGAGAAAGAGGTCAGAGCACAGGGTAGGGCAGTGTGAGCAGAACCAGCGGTGTCGTTTGACTTAGCAAACGAGGATCGGATGTCGTCGACCTTCTTTTCAAAATGGTTGACGAAGTCATCTGCAGAGAGGGAGGAGGGGGGGGGGGGATTCAGGAGGGAGGAGAATTTTTATTTGTGCTCATTCGACACAGGACACCAGGCAAAGCACAAAAGAGCCTTAGGTTTGCCAACGGTTTGCCAACGGTTTGCCAATGGTTTCCCAAGGCGTTTGAGTGGAGACTGAAGTCCAGCGCCACACTTTTGTTGACATGTCGTCTCGAAATAGCCTAATTTTAGCAGAGGCAAATGTGACTGTTGTAAATGATTTGCTGTGCATTTTGTTTGTAGTTTGGCAGCATTGTGTGTTACTATAAATGAATAGAGTCGTAGAAGTTGCATCGAGGTTTCAAGGAGATTGTGTCATCGACTATTCTCACTCTGGCTTCTTCCCTCATGTAACTAAGGGAAAATATACCTAGCTGGTTGCCGGGATGTTTGGAACATGTTCCTCTCTATGCGAGTTACGGTAAAAGGAGGAACTAACGATGAAGGGGTTACATTTGGAATTGGGAGCTGGGGCGTCCTTGGAGGGGTCAGGGTTGAACACAAGGGTTAGAGTTAGTACTTTTATCCTACTCCACATTGGACCCGTACGGTGCAGGAGCC